>NW_023493854.1:42500-72500 GCF_013265735.2 Oncorhynchus mykiss | reverse complement strand
GCACATGGTCCTTTTGGGTGACCAGGTGCACATGGTCCTTTGGGTGACCAGGTGCACGCCGGCCTTTGGGTGACCAGGTGCACACGGTTCTTTTGGGTGACCAGGTGCACATGGTCCTTTGGGTGACCAGGTGCACGCCGGCCTTTGGGTGACCAGGTGCACATGGTCCTTTTGGGTGACCAGGTGCACATGGTCCTTTGGGTGACCAGGTGCACGCCGGCCTTTGGGTGACCAGGTGCACACGGTTCTTTTGGGTGACCAGGTGCACATGGTCCTTTGGGTGACCAGGTGCACGCCGGCCTTTGGGTGACCAGGTGCACATGGTCCTTTTGGGTGACCAGGTGCACATGGTCCTTTGGGTGACCAGGTGCACGCCGGCCTTTGGGTGACCAGGTGCACATGGTCCTTTGGGTGACCAGGTGCACGCCGGCCTTTGGGTGACCAGGTGCACATGGTCCTTTGGGTGACCAGGTGCACGCCGGCCTTTGGGTGACCAGGTGCACATGGTCCTTTTGGGTGACCAGGTGCACATGGTCCTTTGGGTGACCAGGTGCACGCCGGCCTTTGGGTGACCAGGTGCACATGGTCCTTTGGGTGACCAGGTGCACGCCGGCCTTTGGGTGACCAGGTGCACATGGTCCTTTGGGTGACCAGGTGCACGCCGGCCTTTGGGTGACCAGGTGCACATGGTCCTTTTGGGTGACCAGGTGCACATGGTCCTTTGGGTGACCAGGTGCACGCCGGCCTTTGGGTGACCAGGTGCACATGGTCCTTTTGGGTGACCAGGTGCACGCCGGCCTTTGGGTGACCAGGTGCACATGGTCCTTTTGGGTGACCAGGTGCACATGGTCCTTTGGGTGACCAGGTGCACGCCGGCCTTTGGGTGACCAGGTGCACACGGTCCTTTTGGGTGACCAGGTGCACGCCGGCCTTTGGGTGACCAGGTGCACATGGTCCTTTTGGGTGACCAGGTGCACGCCGGCCTTTGGGTGACCAGGTGCACGCCGGTCCTTTTGGGTGACCAGGTGCACAAGTTCCATTTGGGTGACCAGGTGCACGCGGTTCATAACAGCGCGGTTATCTGCTTTAATGTCCGAGGAGGGGTGCTTAAGTGTGGGTGCCCTGGTTCACCTGGTATGCGAGGTTGTGGAGGTGGGGGGGGTCCCCTGCTGGTATCATCCCCGAAATAGAGGGGTGATACCCGGGTGGTGAGTAAGGGCCTACAAGCCTGGAGGTCAATAGCTCCAGGGGGTAAGCTCTACTGTCATGTCCGTAAATAGAGTGGTGTTACCCGGGTTTTGAACCATATTTTAATTTTTGGGTTACCAGATGCACACGGGTCTTTTGGAAAACAATCACAATCTGCATCCATCGTAATATCTTAAACTGTATATAAAGCACCTAAGGACGGGCCTGACCGAGAGAGGGCCGTAGTAGGGTACTCCCCTAGCGGGCTATATCAATAGAATGACCGGTAAAATGATTTAAAACAGTTTTATAATTTTTGGGTTACCAGATGCACACGGGTCTTTTGGAAAACAATCACAATCTGCATCCATCGTAATATATGAAACTGTATATAAAGCACTGAAGGACGGCCCCGACCGAGACAGGGCCTTAGTGGGGTGCTCCCATAGCGGGCTATATCAATAGAATGACCGGTAAAAGTATTTAAAACCGTTTTATAATTTTTGGGTTACCAGATGCACGTTTTCAATCACCAGTTGCACGGAGGATTAATAGCAATCTGCATCCATCGTGATTTCTTAAAGTGTGTAAAAAGCACCCAAGGACGGCCCTGACAGAGAGAGGGCCGTAGTGGGGCACTCCCCTAGCGGGCTATATCAATAGAATGACGGGTAAAAGTATTTAAAACCCTTTTATAATTTTTGGGTTACCAGATGCACGTTTTCAATCACCAGGTGCACGGAGGAAAATGAGCATTTGCATCCATAGTCATGTTTTAAACCGTCCATAAAGCACTCTTGGCCGGCCCCGGCAGAGAGAGAAAGAGATGGTGAAAAAAAAAAAAAAATCATCATCAGACCTTCCATAAATAATTCGGGCCGGCCCCCATTGCTAAAGGTCCGTAGTAGGGTGCGCCATAAGCGGACATGAATAGATGGAACACCGCTAACCGCATAGAGAACCGTGTTTTGGGTGACCAGGTGCACGTTTTCAATCACCAGTTGCACATTTTCAATCACCAGTTGCACGGAGGATTAATAGCAATCTGCATCCATCGCGATTTCTTAAAGTGTCTATAAAGCACTCAGGACGGGCCCGACCGAGACAGGGCCTTAGTGGGGTGCTCCCATAGCGGGCAACAATGAGAGGGGTGCCTTTAAATTCATTTTGAACCATATTTGAAATTTTGGGTTACCAGATGCACGTTTTCAATCACCAGTTGCACGGAGGATTAATAGCAATCTGCATCCATCGTGATTTCTTAAAGTGTGTAAAAAGCACCCAAGGACGGCCCTGACAGAGAGAGGGCCGTAGTGGGGCACTCCCCTAGCGGGCTATATCAATAGAATGACGGGTAAAAGTATTTAAAACCCTTTTATAATTTTTGGGTTACCAGATGCACGTTTTCAATCACCAGGTGCACGGAGGAAAATGAGCATTTGCATCCATAGTCATGTTTTAAACCGTCCATAAAGCACTCTTGGCCGGCCCCGGCAGAGAGAGAAAGAGATGGTGAAAAAAAAAAAAAAATCATCATCAGACCTTCCATAAATAATTCGGGCCGGCCCCCATTGCTAAAGGTCCGTAGTAGGGTGCGCCATAAGCGGACATGAATAGATGGAACACCGCTAACCGCATAGAGAACCGTGTTTTGGGTGACCAGGTGCACGTTTTCAATCACCAGTTGCACATTTTCAATCACCAGTTGCACGGAGGATTAATAGCAATCTGCATCCATCGCGATTTCTTAAAGTGTCTATAAAGCACTCAGGACGGGCCCGACCGAGACAGGGCCTTAGTGGGGTGCTCCCATAGCGGGCAACAATGAGAGGGGTGCCTTTAAATTCATTTTGAACCATATTTGAAATTTTGGGTTACCAGATGCACGTTTTCAATCACCAGTTGCACGGAGGATTAATAGCAATCTGCATCCATCGTGATTTCTTAAAGTGTGTAAAAAGCACCCAAGGACGGCCCTGACAGAGAGAGGGCCGTAGTGGGGCACTCCCCTAGCGGGCTATATCAATAGAATGACGGGTAAAAGTATTTAAAACCCTTTTATAATTTTTGGGTTACCAGATGCACGTTTTCAATCACCAGGTGCACGGAGGAAAATGAGCATTTGCATCCATAGTCATGTTTTAAACCGTCCATAAAGCACTCTTGGCCGGCCCCGGCAGAGAGAGAAAGAGATGGTGAAAAAAAAAAAAAATCATCATCAGACCTTCCATAAATAATTCGGGCCGGCCCCCATTGCTAAAGGTCCGTAGTAGGGTGCGCCATAAGCGGACATGAATAGATGGAACACCGCTAACCGCATAGAGAACCGTGTTTTGGGTGACCAGGTGCACGTTTTCAATCACCAGTTGCACATTTTCAATCACCAGTTGCACGGAGGATTAATAGCAATCTGCATCCATCGCGATTTCTTAAAGTGTCTATAAAGCACTCAGGACGGGCCCGACCGAGACAGGGCCTTAGTGGGGTGCTCCCATAGCGGGCAACAATGAGAGGGGTGCCTTTAAATTCATTTTGAACCATATTTGAAATTTTGGGTTACCAGATGCACGTTTTCAATCACCAGTTGCACGGAGGATTAATAGCAATCTGCATCCATCGTGATTTCTTAAAGTGTGTAAAAAGCACCCAAGGACGGCCCTGACAGAGAGAGGGCCGTAGTGGGGCACTCCCCTAGCGGGCTATATCAATAGAATGACGGGTAAAAGTATTTAAAACCCTTTTATAATTTTTGGGTTACCAGATGCACGTTTTCAATCACCAGGTGCACGGAGGAAAATGAGCATTTGCATCCATAGTCATGTTTTAAACCGTCCATAAAGCACTCTTGGCCGGCCCCGGCAGAGAGAGAAAGAGATGGTGAAAAAAAAAAAAAAATCATCATCAGACCTTCCATAAATAATTCGGGCCGGCCCCCATTGCTAAAGGTCCGTAGTAGGGTGCGCCATAAGCGGACATGAATAGATGGAACACCGCTAACCGCATAGAGAACCGTGTTTTGGGTGACCAGGTGCACGTTTTCAATCACCAGTTGCACATTTTCAATCACCAGTTGCACGGAGGATTAATAGCAATCTGCATCCATCGCGATTTCTTAAAGTGTCTATAAAGCACTCAGGACGGGCCCGACCGAGACAGGGCCTTAGTGGGGTGCTCCCATAGCGGGCAACAATGAGAGGGGTGCCTTTAAATTCATTTTGAACCATATTTGAAATTTTGGGTTACCAGATGCACGTTTTCAATCACCAGTTGCACGGAGGATTAATAGCAATCTGCATCCATCGTGATTTCTTAAAGTGTGTAAAAAGCACCCAAGGACGGCCCTGACAGAGAGAGGGCCGTAGTGGGGCACTCCCCTAGCGGGCTATATCAATAGAATGACGGGTAAAAGTATTTAAAACCCTTTTATAATTTTTGGGTTACCAGATGCACGTTTTCAATCACCAGGTGCACGGAGGAAAATGAGCATTTGCATCCATAGTCATGTTTTAAACCGTCCATAAAGCACTCTTGGCCGGCCCCGGCAGAGAGAGAAAGAGATGGTGAAAAAAAAAAAAAAATCATCATCAGACCTTCCATAAATAATTCGGGCCGGCCCCCATTGCTAAAGGTCCGTAGTAGGGTGCGCCATAAGCGGACATGAATAGATGGAACACCGCTAACCGCATAGAGAACCGTGTTTTGGGTGACCAGGTGCACGTTTTCAATCACCAGTTGCACATTTTCAATCACCAGTTGCACGGAGGATTAATAGCAATCTGCATCCATCGCGATTTCTTAAAGTGTCTATAAAGCACTCAGGACGGGCCCGACCGAGACAGGGCCTTAGTGGGGTGCTCCCATAGCGGGCAACAATGAGAGGGGTGCCTTTAAATTCATTTTGAACCATATTTGAAATTTTGGGTTACCAGATGCACGTTTTCAATCACCAGTTGCACGGAGGATTAATAGCAATCTGCATCCATCGTGATTTCTTAAAGTGTGTAAAAAGCACCCAAGGACGGCCCTGACAGAGAGAGGGCCGTAGTGGGGCACTCCCCTAGCGGGCTATATCAATAGAATGACGGGTAAAAGTATTTAAAACCCTTTTATAATTTTTGGGTTACCAGATGCACGTTTTCAATCACCAGGTGCACGGAGGAAAATGAGCATTTGCATCCATAGTCATGTTTTAAACCGTCCATAAAGCACTCTTGGCCGGCCCCGGCAGAGAGAGAAAGAGATGGTGAAAAAAAAAAAAAATCATCATCAGACCTTCCATAAATAATTCGGGCCGGCCCCCATTGCTAAAGGTCCGTAGTAGGGTGCGCCATAAGCGGACATGAATAGATGGAACACCGCTAACCGCATAGAGAACCGTGTTTTGGGTGACCAGGTGCACGTTTTCAATCACCAGTTGCACATTTTCAATCACCAGTTGCACGGAGGATTAATAGCAATCTGCATCCATCGCGATTTCTTAAAGTGTCTATAAAGCACTCAGGACGGGCCCGACCGAGACAGGGCCTTAGTGGGGTGCTCCCATAGCGGGCAACAATGAGAGGGGTGCCTTTAAATTCATTTTGAACCATATTTGAAATTTTGGGTTACCAGATGCACGTTTTCAATCACCAGTTGCACGGAGGATTAATAGCAATCTGCATCCATCGTGATTTCTTAAAGTGTGTAAAAAGCACCCAAGGACGGCCCTGACAGAGAGAGGGCCGTAGTGGGGCACTCCCCTAGCGGGCTATATCAATAGAATGACGGGTAAAAGTATTTAAAACCCTTTTATAATTTTTGGGTTACCAGATGCACGTTTTCAATCACCAGGTGCACGGAGGAAAATGAGCATTTGCATCCATAGTCATGTTTTAAACCGTCCATAAAGCACTCTTGGCCGGCCCCGGCAGAGAGAGAAAGAGATGGTGAAAAAAAAAAAAAAATCATCATCAGACCTTCCATAAATAATTCGGGCCGGCCCCCATTGCTAAAGGTCCGTAGTAGGGTGCGCCATAAGCGGACATGAATAGATGGAACACCGCTAACCGCATAGAGAACCGTGTTTTGGGTGACCAGGTGCACGTTTTCAATCACCAGTTGCACATTTTCAATCACCAGTTGCACGGAGGATTAATAGCAATCTGCATCCATCGCGATTTCTTAAAGTGTCTATAAAGCACTCAGGACGGGCCCGACCGAGACAGGGCCTTAGTGGGGTGCTCCCATAGCGGGCAACAATGAGAGGGGTGCCTTTAAATTCATTTTGAACCATATTTGAAATTTTGGGTTACCAGATGCACGTTTTCAATCACCAGTTGCACGGAGGATTAATAGCAATCTGCATCCATCGTGATTTCTTAAAGTGTGTAAAAAGCACCCAAGGACGGCCCTGACAGAGAGAGGGCCGTAGTGGGGCACTCCCCTAGCGGGCTATATCAATAGAATGACGGGTAAAAGTATTTAAAACCCTTTTATAATTTTTGGGTTACCAGATGCACGTTTTCAATCACCAGGTGCACGGAGGAAAATGAGCATTTGCATCCATAGTCATGTTTTAAACCGTCCATAAAGCACTCTTGGCCGGCCCCGGCAGAGAGAGAAAGAGATGGTGAAAAAAAAAAAAAATCATCATCAGACCTTCCATAAATAATTCGGGCCGGCCCCCATTGCTAAAGGTCCGTAGTAGGGTGCGCCATAAGCGGACATGAATAGATGGAACACGCTAACCGCATAGAGAACCGTGTTTTGGGTGACCAGGTGCACGTTTTCAATCACCAGTTGCACATTTTCAATCACCAGTTGCACGGAGGATTAATAGCAATCTGCATCCATCGCGATTTCTTAAAGTGTCTATAAAGCACTCAGGACGGGCCCGACCGAGACAGGGCCTTAGTGGGGTGCTCCCATAGCGGGCAACAATGAGAGGGGTGCCTTTAAATTCATTTTGAACCATATTTGAAATTTTGGGTTACCAGATGCACGTTTTCAATCACCAGTTGCACGGAGGATTAATAGCAATCTGCATCCATCGTGATTTCTTAAAGTGTGTAAAAAGCACCCAAGGACGGCCCTGACAGAGAGAGGGCCGTAGTGGGGCACTCCCCTAGCGGGCTATATCAATAGAATGACGGGTAAAAGTATTTAAAACCCTTTTATAATTTTTGGGTTACCAGATGCACGTTTTCAATCACCAGGTGCACGGAGGAAAATGAGCATTTGCATCCATAGTCATGTTTTAAACCGTCCATAAAGCACTCTTGGCCGGCCCCGGCAGAGAGAGAAAGAGATGGTGAAAAAAAAAAAAAATCATCATCAGACCTTCCATAAATAATTCGGGCCGGCCCCCATTGCTAAAGGTCCGTAGTAGGGTGCGCCATAAGCGGACATGAATAGATGGAACACCGCTAACCGCATAGAGAACCGTGTTTTGGGTGACCAGGTGCACGTTTTCAATCACCAGTTGCACATTTTCAATCACCAGTTGCACGGAGGATTAATAGCAATCTGCATCCATCGCGATTTCTTAAAGTGTCTATAAAGCACTCAGGACGGGCCCGACCGAGACAGGGCCTTAGTGGGGTGCTCCCATAGCGGGCAACAATGAGAGGGGTGCCTTTAAATTCATTTTGAACCATATTTGAAATTTTGGGTTACCAGATGCACGTTTTCAATCACCAGTTGCACGGAGGATTAATAGCAATCTGCATCCATCGTGATTTCTTAAAGTGTGTAAAAAGCACCCAAGGACGGCCCTGACAGAGAGAGGGCCGTAGTGGGGCACTCCCCTAGCGGGCTATATCAATAGAATGACGGGTAAAAGTATTTAAAACCCTTTTATAATTTTTGGGTTACCAGATGCACGTTTTCAATCACCAGGTGCACGGAGGAAAATGAGCATTTGCATCCATAGTCATGTTTTAAACCGTCCATAAAGCACTCTTGGCCGGCCCCGGCAGAGAGAGAAAGAGATGGTGAAAAAAAAAAAAAATCATCATCAGACCTTCCATAAATAATTCGGGCCGGCCCCCATTGCTAAAGGTCCGTAGTAGGGTGCGCCATAAGCGGACATGAATAGATGGAACACCGCTAACCGCATAGAGAACCGTGTTTTGGGTGACCAGGTGCACGTTTTCAATCACCAGTTGCACATTTTCAATCACCAGTTGCACGGAGGATTAATAGCAATCTGCATCCATCGCGATTTCTTAAAGTGTCTATAAAGCACTCAGGACGGGCCCGACCGAGACAGGGCCTTAGTGGGGTGCTCCCATAGCGGGCAACAATGAGAGGGGTGCCTTTAAATTCATTTTGAACCATATTTGAAATTTTGGGTTACCAGATGCACGTTTTCAATCACCAGTTGCACGGAGGATTAATAGCAATCTGCATCCATCGTGATTTCTTAAAGTGTGTAAAAAGCACCCAAGGACGGCCCTGACAGAGAGAGGGCCGTAGTGGGGCACTCCCCTAGCGGGCTATATCAATAGAATGACGGGTAAAAGTATTTAAAACCCTTTTATAATTTTTGGGTTACCAGATGCACGTTTTCAATCACCAGGTGCACGGAGGAAAATGAGCATTTGCATCCATAGTCATGTTTTAAACCGTCCATAAAGCACTCTTGGCCGGCCCCGGCAGAGAGAGAAAGAGATGGTGAAAAAAAAAAAAATCATCATCAGACCTTCCATAAATAATTCGGGCCGGCCCCCATTGCTAAAGGTCCGTAGTAGGGTGCGCCATAAGCGGACATGAATAGATGGAACACCGCTAACCGCATAGAGAACCGTGTTTTGGGTGACCAGGTGCACGTTTTCAATCACCAGTTGCACATTTTCAATCACCAGTTGCACGGAGGATTAATAGCAATCTGCATCCATCGCGATTTCTTAAAGTGTCTATAAAGCACTCAGGACGGGCCCGACCGAGACAGGGCCTTAGTGGGGTGCTCCCATAGCGGGCAACAATGAGAGGGGTGCCTTTAAATTCATTTTGAACCATATTTGAAATTTTGGGTTACCAGATGCACGTTTTCAATCACCAGTTGCACGGAGGATTAATAGCAATCTGCATCCATCGTGATTTCTTAAAGTGTGTAAAAAGCACCCAAGGACGGCCCTGACAGAGAGAGGGCCGTAGTGGGGCACTCCCCTAGCGGGCTATATCAATAGAATGACGGGTAAAAGTATTTAAAACCCTTTTATAATTTTTGGGTTACCAGATGCACGTTTTCAATCACCAGGTGCACGGAGGAAAATGAGCATTTGCATCCATAGTCATGTTTTAAACCGTCCATAAAGCACTCTTGGCCGGCCCCGGCAGAGAGAGAAAGAGATGGTGAAAAAAAAAAAAATCATCATCAGACCTTCCATAAATAATTCGGGCCGGCCCCCATTGCTAAAGGTCCGTAGTAGGGTGCGCCATAAGCGGACATGAATAGATGGAACACCGCTAACCGCATAGAGAACCGTGTTTTGGGTGACCAGGTGCACGTTTTCAATCACCAGTTGCACATTTTCAATCACCAGTTGCACGGAGGATTAATAGCAATCTGCATCCATCGCGATTTCTTAAAGTGTCTATAAAGCACTCAGGACGGGCCCGACCGAGACAGGGCCTTAGTGGGGTGCTCCCATAGCGGGCAACAATGAGAGGGGTGCCTTTAAATTCATTTTGAACCATATTTGAAATTTTGGGTTACCAGATGCACGTTTTCAATCACCAGTTGCACGGAGGATTAATAGCAATCTGCATCCATCGTGATTTCTTAAAGTGTGTAAAAAGCACCCAAGGACGGCCCTGACAGAGAGAGGGCCGTAGTGGGGCACTCCCCTAGCGGGCTATATCAATAGAATGACGGGTAAAAGTATTTAAAACCCTTTTATAATTTTTGGGTTACCAGATGCACGTTTTCAATCACCAGGTGCACGGAGGAAAATGAGCATTTGCATCCATAGTCATGTTTTAAACCGTCCATAAAGCACTCTTGGCCGGCCCCGGCAGAGAGAGAAAGAGATGGTGAAAAAAAAAAAAAATCATCATCAGACCTTCCATAAATAATTCGGGCCGGCCCCCATTGCTAAAGGTCCGTAGTAGGGTGCGCCATAAGCGGACATGAATAGATGGAACACCGCTAACCGCATAGAGAACCGTGTTTTGGGTGACCAGGTGCACGTTTTCAATCACCAGTTGCACATTTTCAATCACCAGTTGCACGGAGGATTAATAGCAATCTGCATCCATCGCGATTTCTTAAAGTGTCTATAAAGCACTCAGGACGGGCCCGACCGAGACAGGGCCTTAGTGGGGTGCTCCCATAGCGGGCAACAATGAGAGGGGTGCCTTTAAATTCATTTTGAACCATATTTGAAATTTTGGGTTACCAGATGCACGTTTTCAATCACCAGTTGCACGGAGGATTAATAGCAATCTGCATCCATCGTGATTTCTTAAAGTGTGTAAAAAGCACCCAAGGACGGCCCTGACAGAGAGAGGGCCGTAGTGGGGCACTCCCCTAGCGGGCTATATCAATAGAATGACGGGTAAAAGTATTTAAAACCCTTTTATAATTTTTGGGTTACCAGATGCACGTTTTCAATCACCAGGTGCACGGAGGAAAATGAGCATTTGCATCCATAGTCATGTTTTAAACCGTCCATAAAGCACTCTTGGCCGGCCCCGGCAGAGAGAGAAAGAGATGGTGAAAAAAAAAAAAATCATCATCAGACCTTCCATAAATAATTCGGGCCGGCCCCCATTGCTAAAGGTCCGTAGTAGGGTGCGCCATAAGCGGACATGAATAGATGGAACACCGCTAACCGCATAGAGAACCGTGTTTTGGGTGACCAGGTGCACGTTTTCAATCACCAGTTGCACATTTTCAATCACCAGTTGCACGGAGGATTAATAGCAATCTGCATCCATCGCGATTTCTTAAAGTGTCTATAAAGCACTCAGGACGGGCCCGACCGAGACAGGGCCTTAGTGGGGTGCTCCCATAGCGGGCAACAATGAGAGGGGTGCCTTTAAATTCATTTTGAACCATATTTGAAATTTTGGGTTACCAGATGCACGTTTTCAATCACCAGTTGCACGGAGGATTAATAGCAATCTGCATCCATCGTGATTTCTTAAAGTGTGTAAAAAGCACCCAAGGACGGCCCTGACAGAGAGAGGGCCGTAGTGGGGCACTCCCCTAGCGGGCTATATCAATAGAATGACGGGTAAAAGTATTTAAAACCCTTTTATAATTTTTGGGTTACCAGATGCACGTTTTCAATCACCAGGTGCACGGAGGAAAATGAGCATTTGCATCCATAGTCATGTTTTAAACCGTCCATAAAGCACTCTTGGCCGGCCCGGCAGAGAGAGAAAGAGATGGTGAAAAAAAAAAAAATCATCATCAGACCTTCCATAAATAATTCGGGCCGGCCCCCATTGCTAAAGGTCCGTAGTAGGGTGCGCCATAAGCGGACATGAATAGATGGAACACCGCTAACCGCATAGAGAACCGTGTTTTGGGTGACCAGGTGCACGTTTTCAATCACCAGTTGCACATTTTCAATCACCAGTTGCACGGAGGATTAATAGCAATCTGCATCCATCGCGATTTCTTAAAGTGTCTATAAAGCACTCAGGACGGGCCCGACCGAGACAGGGCCTTAGTGGGGTGCTCCCATAGCGGGCAACAATGAGAGGGGTGCCTTTAAATTCATTTTGAACCATATTTGAAATTTTGGGTTACCAGATGCACGTTTTCAATCACCAGTTGCACGGAGGATTAATAGCAATCTGCATCCATCGTGATTTCTTAAAGTGTGTAAAAAGCACCCAAGGACGGCCCTGACAGAGAGAGGGCCGTAGTGGGGCACTCCCCTAGCGGGCTATATCAATAGAATGACGGGTAAAAGTATTTAAAACCCTTTTATAATTTTTGGGTTACCAGATGCACGTTTTCAATCACCAGGTGCACGGAGGAAAATGAGCATTTGCATCCATAGTCATGTTTTAAACCGTCCATAAAGCACTCTTGGCCGGCCCCGGCAGAGAGAGAAAGAGATGGTGAAAAAAAAAAAAAATCATCATCAGACCTTCCATAAATAATTCGGGCCGGCCCCCATTGCTAAAGGTCCGTAGTAGGGTGCGCCATAAGCGGACATGAATAGATGGAACACCGCTAACCGCATAGAGAACCGTGTTTTGGGTGACCAGGTGCACGTTTTCAATCACCAGTTGCACATTTTCAATCACCAGTTGCACGGAGGATTAATAGCAATCTGCATCCATCGCGATTTCTTAAAGTGTCTATAAAGCACTCAGGACGGGCCCGACCGAGACAGGGCCTTAGTGGGGTGCTCCCATAGCGGGCAACAATGAGAGGGGTGCCTTTAAATTCATTTTGAACCATATTTGAAATTTTGGGTTACCAGATGCACGTTTTCAATCACCAGTTGCACGGAGGATTAATAGCAATCTGCATCCATCGTGATTTCTTAAAGTGTGTAAAAAGCACCCAAGGACGGCCCTGACAGAGAGAGGGCCGTAGTGGGGCACTCCCCTAGCGGGCTATATCAATAGAATGACGGGTAAAAGTATTTAAAACCCTTTTATAATTTTTGGGTTACCAGATGCACGTTTTCAATCACCAGGTGCACGGAGGAAAATGAGCATTTGCATCCATAGTCATGTTTTAAACCGTCCATAAAGCACTCTTGGCCGGCCCCGGCAGAGAGAGAAAGAGATGGTGAAAAAAAAAAAAATCATCATCAGACCTTCCATAAATAATTCGGGCCGGCCCCCATTGCTAAAGGTCCGTAGTAGGGTGCGCCATAAGCGGACATGAATAGATGGAACACCGCTAACCGCATAGAGAACCGTGTTTTGGGTGACCAGGTGCACGTTTTCAATCACCAGTTGCACATTTTCAATCACCAGTTGCACGGAGGATTAATAGCAATCTGCATCCATCGCGATTTCTTAAAGTGTCTATAAAGCACTCAGGACGGGCCCGACCGAGACAGGGCCTTAGTGGGGTGCTCCCATAGCGGGCAACAATGAGAGGGGTGCCTTTAAATTCATTTTGAACCATATTTGAAATTTTGGGTTACCAGATGCACGTTTTCAATCACCAGTTGCACGGAGGATTAATAGCAATCTGCATCCATCGTGATTTCTTAAAGTGTGTAAAAAGCACCCAAGGACGGCCCTGACAGAGAGAGGGCCGTAGTGGGGCACTCCCCTAGCGGGCTATATCAATAGAATGACGGGTAAAAGTATTTAAAACCCTTTTATAATTTTTGGGTTACCAGATGCACGTTTTCAATCACCAGGTGCACGGAGGAAAATGAGCATTTGCATCCATAGTCATGTTTTAAACCGTCCATAAAGCACTCTTGGCCGGCCCCGGCAGAGAGAGAAAGAGATGGTGAAAAAAAAAAAAATCATCATCAGACCTTCCATAAATAATTCGGGCCGGCCCCCATTGCTAAAGGTCCGTAGTAGGGTGCGCCATAAGCGGACATGAATAGATGGAACACCGCTAACCGCATAGAGAACCGTGTTTTGGGTGACCAGGTGCACGTTTTCAATCACCAGTTGCACATTTTCAATCACCAGTTGCACGGAGGATTAATAGCAATCTGCATCCATCGCGATTTCTTAAAGTGTCTATAAAGCACTCAGGACGGGCCCGACCGAGACAGGGCCTTAGTGGGGTGCTCCCATAGCGGGCAACAATGAGAGGGGTGCCTTTAAATTCATTTTGAACCATATTTGAAATTTTGGGTTACCAGATGCACGTTTTCAATCACCAGTTGCACGGAGGATTAATAGCAATCTGCATCCATCGTGATTTCTTAAAGTGTGTAAAAAGCACCCAAGGACGGCCCTGACAGAGAGAGGGCCGTAGTGGGGCACTCCCCTAGCGGGCTATATCAATAGAATGACGGGTAAAAGTATTTAAAACCCTTTTATAATTTTTGGGTTACCAGATGCACGTTTTCAATCACCAGGTGCACGGAGGAAAATGAGCATTTGCATCCATAGTCATGTTTTAAACCGTCCATAAAGCACTCTTGGCCGGCCCGGCAGAGAGAGAAAGAGATGGTGAAAAAAAAAAAAAATCATCATCAGACCTTCCATAAATAATTCGGGCCGGCCCCCATTGCTAAAGGTCCGTAGTAGGGTGCGCCATAAGCGGACATGAATAGATGGAACACCGCTAACCGCATAGAGAACCGTGTTTTGGGTGACCAGGTGCACGTTTTCAATCACCAGTTGCACATTTTCAATCACCAGTTGCACGGAGGATTAATAGCAATCTGCATCCATCGCGATTTCTTAAAGTGTCTATAAAGCACTCAGGACGGGCCCGACCGAGACAGGGCCTTAGTGGGGTGCTCCCATAGCGGGCAACAATGAGAGGGGTGCCTTTAAATTCATTTTGAACCATATTTGAAATTTTGGGTTACCAGATGCACGTTTTCAATCACCAGTTGCACGGAGGATTAATAGCAATCTGCATCCATCGTGATTTCTTAAAGTGTGTAAAAAGCACCCAAGGACGGCCCTGACAGAGAGAGGGCCGTAGTGGGGCACTCCCCTAGCGGGCTATATCAATAGAATGACGGGTAAAAGTATTTAAAACCCTTTTATAATTTTTGGGTTACCAGATGCACGTTTTCAATCACCAGGTGCACGGAGGAAAATGAGCATTTGCATCCATAGTCATGTTTTAAACCGTCCATAAAGCACTCTTGGCCGGCCCCGGCAGAGAGAGAAAGAGATGGTGAAAAAAAAAAAAAATCATCATCAGACCTTCCATAAATAATTCGGGCCGGCCCCCATTGCTAAAGGTCCGTAGTAGGGTGCGCCATAAGCGGACATGAATAGATGGAACACCGCTAACCGCATAGAGAACCGTGTTTTGGGTGACCAGGTGCACGTTTTCAATCACCAGTTGCACATTTTCAATCACCAGTTGCACGGAGGATTAATAGCAATCTGCATCCATCGCGATTTCTTAAAGTGTCTATAAAGCACTCAGGACGGGCCCGACCGAGACAGGGCCTTAGTGGGGTGCTCCCATAGCGGGCAACAATGAGAGGGGTGCCTTTAAATTCATTTTGAACCATATTTGAAATTTTGGGTTACCAGATGCACGTTTTCAATCACCAGTTGCACGGAGGATTAATAGCAATCTGCATCCATCGTGATTTCTTAAAGTGTGTAAAAAGCACCCAAGGACGGCCCTGACAGAGAGAGGGCCGTAGTGGGGCACTCCCCTAGCGGGCTATATCAATAGAATGACGGGTAAAAGTATTTAAAACCCTTTTATAATTTTTGGGTTACCAGATGCACGTTTTCAATCACCAGGTGCACGGAGGAAAATGAGCATTTGCATCCATAGTCATGTTTTAAACCGTCCATAAAGCACTCTTGGCCGGCCCCGGCAGAGAGAGAAAGAGATGGTGAAAAAAAAAAAAAATCATCATCAGACCTTCCATAAATAATTCGGGCCGGCCCCCATTGCTAAAGGTCCGTAGTAGGGTGCGCCATAAGCGGACATGAATAGATGGAACACCGCTAACCGCATAGAGAACCGTGTTTTGGGTGACCAGGTGCACGTTTTCAATCACCAGTTGCACATTTTCAATCACCAGTTGCACGGAGGATTAATAGCAATCTGCATCCATCGCGATTTCTTAAAGTGTCTATAAAGCACTCAGGACGGGCCCGACCGAGACAGGGCCTTAGTGGGGTGCTCCCATAGCGGGCAACAATGAGAGGGGTGCCTTTAAATTCATTTTGAACCATATTTGAAATTTTGGGTTACCAGATGCACGTTTTCAATCACCAGTTGCACGGAGGATTAATAGCAATCTGCATCCATCGTGATTTCTTAAAGTGTGTAAAAAGCACCCAAGGACGGCCCTGACAGAGAGAGGGCCGTAGTGGGGCACTCCCCTAGCGGGCTATATCAATAGAATGACGGGTAAAAGTATTTAAAACCCTTTTATAATTTTTGGGTTACCAGATGCACGTTTTCAATCACCAGGTGCACGGAGGAAAATGAGCATTTGCATCCATAGTCATGTTTTAAACCGTCCATAAAGCACTCTTGGCCGGCCCCGGCAGAGAGAGAAAGAGATGGTGAAAAAAAAAAAAATCATCATCAGACCTTCCATAAATAATTCGGGCCGGCCCCCATTGCTAAAGGTCCGTAGTAGGGTGCGCCATAAGCGGACATGAATAGATGGAACACCGCTAACCGCATAGAGAACCGTGTTTTGGGTGACCAGGTGCACGTTTTCAATCACCAGTTGCACATTTTCAATCACCAGTTGCACGGAGGATTAATAGCAATCTGCATCCATCGCGATTTCTTAAAGTGTCTATAAAGCACTCAGGACGGGCCCGACCGAGACAGGGCCTTAGTGGGGTGCTCCCATAGCGGGCAACAATGAGAGGGGTGCCTTTAAATTCATTTTGAACCATATTTGAAATTTTGGGTTACCAGATGCACGTTTTCAATCACCAGTTGCACGGAGGATTAATAGCAATCTGCATCCATCGTGATTTCTTAAAGTGTGTAAAAAGCACCCAAGGACGGCCCTGACAGAGAGAGGGCCGTAGTGGGGCACTCCCCTAGCGGGCTATATCAATAGAATGACGGGTAAAAGTATTTAAAACCCTTTTATAATTTTTGGGTTACCAGATGCACGTTTTCAATCACCAGGTGCACGGAGGAAAATGAGCATTTGCATCCATAGTCATGTTTTAAACCGTCCATAAAGCACTCTTGGCCGGCCCCGGCAGAGAGAGAAAGAGATGGTGAAAAAAAAAAAAATCATCATCAGACCTTCCATAAATAATTCGGGCCGGCCCCCATTGCTAAAGGTCCGTAGTAGGGTGCGCCATAAGCGGACATGAATAGATGGAACACCGCTAACCGCATAGAGAACCGTGTTTTGGGTGACCAGGTGCACGTTTTCAATCACCAGTTGCACATTTTCAATCACCAGTTGCACGGAGGATTAATAGCAATCTGCATCCATCGCGATTTCTTAAAGTGTCTATAAAGCACTCAGGACGGGCCCGACCGAGACAGGGCCTTAGTGGGGTGCTCCCATAGCGGGCAACAATGAGAGGGGTGCCTTTAAATTCATTTTGAACCATATTTGAAATTTTGGGTTACCAGATGCACGTTTTCAATCACCAGTTGCACGGAGGATTAATAGCAATCTGCATCCATCGTGATTTCTTAAAGTGTGTAAAAAGCACCCAAGGACGGCCCTGACAGAGAGAGGGCCGTAGTGGGGCACTCCCCTAGCGGGCTATATCAATAGAATGACGGGTAAAAGTATTTAAAACCCTTTTATAATTTTTGGGTTACCAGATGCACGTTTTCAATCACCAGGTGCACGGAGGAAAATGAGCATTTGCATCCATAGTCATGTTTTAAACCGTCCATAAAGCACTCTTGGCCGGCCCCGGCAGAGAGAGAAAGAGATGGTGAAAAAAAAAAAAATCATCATCAGACCTTCCATAAATAATTCGGGCCGGCCCCCATTGCTAAAGGTCCGTAGTAGGGTGCGCCATAAGCGGACATGAATAGATGGAACACCGCTAACCGCATAGAGAACCGTGTTTTGGGTGACCAGGTGCACGTTTTCAATCACCAGTTGCACATTTTCAATCACCAGTTGCACGGAGGATTAATAGCAATCTGCATCCATCGCGATTTCTTAAAGTGTCTATAAAGCACTCAGGACGGGCCCGACCGAGACAGGGCCTTAGTGGGGTGCTCCCATAGCGGGCAACAATGAGAGGGGTGCCTTTAAATTCATTTTGAACCATATTTGAAATTTTGGGTTACCAGATGCACGTTTTCAATCACCAGTTGCACGGAGGATTAATAGCAATCTGCATCCATCGTGATTTCTTAAAGTGTGTAAAAAGCACCCAAGGACGGCCCTGACAGAGAGAGGGCCGTAGTGGGGCACTCCCCTAGCGGGCTATATCAATAGAATGACGGGTAAAAGTATTTAAAACCCTTTTATAATTTTTGGGTTACCAGATGCACGTTTTCAATCACCAGGTGCACGGAGGAAAATGAGCATTTGCATCCATAGTCATGTTTTAAACCGTCCATAAAGCACTCTTGGCCGGCCCCGGCAGAGAGAGAAAGAGATGGTGAAAAAAAAAAAAAATCATCATCAGACCTTCCATAAATAATTCGGGCCGGCCCCCATTGCTAAAGGTCCGTAGTAGGGTGCGCCATAAGCGGACATGAATAGATGGAACACCGCTAACCGCATAGAGAACCGTGTTTTGGGTGACCAGGTGCACGTTTTCAATCACCAGTTGCACATTTTCAATCACCAGTTGCACGGAGGATTAATAGCAATCTGCATCCATCGCGATTTCTTAAAGTGTCTATAAAGCACTCAGGACGGGCCCGACCGAGACAGGGCCTTAGTGGGGTGCTCCCATAGCGGGCAACAATGAGAGGGGTGCCTTTAAATTCATTTTGAACCATATTTGAAATTTTGGGTTACCAGATGCACGTTTTCAATCACCAGTTGCACGGAGGATTAATAGCAATCTGCATCCATCGTGATTTCTTAAAGTGTGTAAAAAGCACCCAAGGACGGCCCTGACAGAGAGAGGGCCGTAGTGGGGCACTCCCCTAGCGGGCTATATCAATAGAATGACGGGTAAAAGTATTTAAAACCCTTTTATAATTTTTGGGTTACCAGATGCACGTTTTCAATCACCAGGTGCACGGAGGAAAATGAGCATTTGCATCCATAGTCATGTTTTAAACCGTCCATAAAGCACTCTTGGCCGGCCCCGGCAGAGAGAGAAAGAGATGGTGAAAAAAAAAAAAATCATCATCAGACCTTCCATAAATAATTCGGGCCGGCCCCCATTGCTAAAGGTCCGTAGTAGGGTGCGCCATAAGCGGACATGAATAGATGGAACACCGCTAACCGCATAGAGAACCGTGTTTTGGGTGACCAGGTGCACGTTTTCAATCACCAGTTGCACATTTTCAATCACCAGTTGCACGGAGGATTAATAGCAATCTGCATCCATCGCGATTTCTTAAAGTGTCTATAAAGCACTCAGGACGGGCCCGACCGAGACAGGGCCTTAGTGGGGTGCTCCCATAGCGGGCAACAATGAGAGGGGTGCCTTTAAATTCATTTTGAACCATATTTGAAATTTTGGGTTACCAGATGCACGTTTTCAATCACCAGTTGCACGGAGGATTAATAGCAATCTGCATCCATCGTGATTTCTTAAAGTGTGTAAAAAGCACCCAAGGACGGCCCTGACAGAGAGAGGGCCGTAGTGGGGCACTCCCCTAGCGGGCTATATCAATAGAATGACGGGTAAAAGTATTTAAACCCTTTTATAATTTTTGGGTTACCAGATGCACGTTTTCAATCACCAGGTGCACGGAGGAAAATGAGCATTTGCATCCATAGTCATGTTTTAAACCGTCCATAAAGCACTCTTGGCCGGCCCCGGCAGAGAGAGAAAGAGATGGTGAAAAAAAAAAAAAATCATCATCAGACCTTCCATAAATAATTCGGGCGGCCCCCATTGCTAAAGGTCCGTAGTAGGGTGCGCCATAAGCGGACATGAATAGATGGAACACCGCTAACCGCATAGAGAACCGTGTTTTGGGTGACCAGGTGCACGTTTTCAATCACCAGTTGCACATTTTCAATCACCAGTTGCACGGAGGATTAATAGCAATCTGCATCCATCGCGATTTCTTAAAGTGTCTATAAAGCACTCAGGACGGGCCCGACCGAGACAGGGCCTTAGTGGGGTGCTCCCATAGCGGGCAACAATGAGAGGGGTGCCTTTTAAATTCATTTTGAACCATATTTGAAATTTTGGGTTACCAGATGCACGTTTTCAATCACCAGTTGCACGGAGGATTAATAGCAATCTGCATCCATCGTGATTTCTTAAAGTGTGTAAAAAGCACCCAAGGACGGCCCTGACAGAGAGAGGGCCGTAGTGGGGCACTCCCCTAGCGGGCTATATCAATAGAATGACGGGTAAAAGTATTTAAAACCCTTTTATAATTTTTGGGTTACCAGATGCACGTTTTCAATCACCAGGTGCACGGAGGAAAATGAGCATTTGCATCCATAGTCATGTTTTAAACCGTCCATAAAGCACTCTTGGCCGGCCCCGGCAGAGAGAGAAAGAGATGGTGAAAAAAAAAAAATCATCATCAGACCTTCCATAAATAATTCGGGCCGGCCCCATTGCTAAAGGTCCGTAGTAGGGTGCGCCATAAGCGGACATGAATAGATGGAACACCGCTAACCGCATAGAGAACCGTGTTTTGGGTGACCAGGTGCACGTTTTCAATCACCAGTTGCACATTTTCAATCACCAGTTGCACGGAGGATTAATAGCAATCTGCATCCATCGCGATTTCTTAAAGTGTCTATAAAGCACTCAGGACGGGCCCGACCGAGACAGGGCCTTAGTGGGGTGCTCCCATAGCGGGCAACAATGAGAGGGGTGCCTTTAAATTCATTTTGAACCATATTTGAAATTTTGGGTACCAGATGCACGTTTTCAATCACCAGTTGCACGGAGGATTAATAGCAATCTGCATCCATCGTGATTTCTTAAAGTGTGTAAAAAGCACCCAAGGACGGCCCTGACAGAGAGAGGGCCGTAGTGGGGCACTCCCCTAGCGGGCTATATCAATAGAATGACGGGTAAAAGTATTTAAAACCCTTTTTATAATTTTTGGGTTACCAGATGCACGTTTTCAATCACCAGGTGCACGGAGGAAAATGAGCATTTGCATCCTATAGTCATGTTTTAAACCGTCCATAAAGCACTCTTGGCCGGCCCCGGCAGAGAGAGAAAGAGATGGTGAAAAAAAAAAAAAATCATCATCAGACCTTCCATAAATAATTCGGGCCGGCCCCCATTGCTAAAGGTCCGTAGTAGGGTGCGCCATAAGCGGACATGAATAGATGGAACACCGCTAACCGCATAGAGAACCGTGTTTTGGGTGACCAGGTGCACGTTTTCAATCACCAGTTGCACATTTTCAATCACCAGTTGCACGGAGGATTAATAGCAATCTGCATCCATCGCGATTTCTTAAGTGTCTATAAAGCACTCAGGACGGGCCCGACCGAGACAGGGCCTTAGTGGGGTGCTCCCATAGCGGGCAACAATGAGAGGGGTGCCTTTAAATTCATTTTGAACCATATTTGAAATTTTGGGTTACCAGATGCACGTTTTCAATCACCAGTTGCACGGAGGATTAATAGCAATCTGCATCCATCGTGATTCTTAAAGTGTGTAAAAAGCACCCAAGGACGGCCCTGACAGATGAGAGGGCCGTAGTGGGGCACTCCCCTAGCGGGCTATATCAATAGAATGACGGGTAAAAGTATTTTAAAACCCTTTTATAATTTTTTGGGTTACCAGATGCACGTTTTCAATCACCAGGTGCACGGAGGAAAATGAGCATTTGCATCCATAGTCATGTTTTAAACCGTCCATAAAGCACTCTTGGCCGGCCCCGGCAGAGAGAGAAAGAGATGGTGAAAAAAAAAAAAATCATCATCAGACCTTCCATAAATAATTCGGGCCGGCCCCCATTGCTAAAGGTCCGTAGTAGGGTGCGCCATAAGCGGACATGAATAGATGGAACACCGCTAACCGCATAGAGAACCGTGTTTTGGTGTGACCAGGTGCACGTTTTCAATCACCAGTTGCACATTTTCAATCACCAGTTGCACGGAGGATTAATAGCAATCTGCATCCATCGCGATTTCTTAAGTGTCTATAAAGCACTCAGGACGGGCCCGACCGAGACAGGGCCTTAGTGGGGTGCTCCCATAGCGGGCAACAATGAGAGGGGTGCCTTTAAATTCATTTTGAACATATTTGAATTTTGGGTTACCAGATGCACGTTTTCAATCACCAGTTGCACGGAGGATTAATAGCAATCTGCATCCATCGTGATTTCTTAAAGTGTGTAAAAAGCACCCAAGGACGGCCTGACAGAAGAGAGGGCCGTAGTGGGGCACTCCCCTAGCGGGCTATATCAATAGAATGACGGGTAAAAGTATTTAAAACCCTTTTATAATTTTTGGGTTACCAGATGCACGTTTTCAATCACCAGGTGCACGGCGGGAAAATGAGCATTTGCATCCATAGTCATGTTTTAAACCGTCCATAAAGCACTCTGGCCGGCCCCGGCAGAGAGAGAAAGAGATGGTGAAAAAAAAAAAAAATTCATCATCAAGACCTTCCATAAATAATTCGGGCCGGCCCCCATTGCTAAAGGTCCGTAGTAGGGTGCGCCATAAGCGGACATGAATAGATGGAACACCGCTAACCGCATAGAGAACCGTTGTTTTGGGTGACCAGGTGCACGTTTTCAATCACCAGTTGCACATTTTCAATCACCAGTTGCACGGAGGATTAATAGCAATCTGCATCATCGCGATTTCTTAAAGTGTCTAATAAAGCACTCAGGACGGGCCGACCGAGACAGGGCCTTAGTGGGGTGCTCCCATAGCGGGCAACAATGAGAGGGGTGCCTTTAAATTCATTTTGAACCATATTTGAAATGTTGGGTTACCAGATGCACGTTTTCAATCACCAGTTGCACGGAGGATTAATAGCAATCTGCATCCATCGTGATTTCTTAAAGTGGTGTAAAAAGCACCCAAGGACGGCCCTGACAGAGAGAGGGCCGTAGTGGGGCCATCACCCTAGCGGGCTATATCAATAGAATGACGGGTAAACGTATTTTAAAACCCTTTTTATAATTTTTTGGGTTACCAGATGCACGTTTTCAATCACCAGGTGCACGGAGGAAAATGAGCCATTTGCATCCATAGTCAGTTTTAAAACCGTCCATAAAGCACTCTGGCCGGCCCCGGCAGAGAGAGAAAGAGATGGTGAAAAAAAAAAAAATCATCATCAGACCTTCCATAAATAATTCGGGCCGGCCCCCATTGCTAAAGGTCCGTAGTAGGGTGCGCCATAAGCGGACATGAATAGATGGAACACCGCTAACCGCATAGAGACCGTGTTTTGGGTGACCAGGTGCACGTTTTTCAAATCACCAGTGCACATTTTCAATCACCAGTGCAGGAGGATAATAGCAATCTGCATCCATCGCGATTTCTTAAAGTGTCTATAACGCACTCAGGACGGGCCCGACCGAGACAGGGCCTTTAGTGGGGTGCTCCCATAGCGGGGCCACAATGAGAGGGGTGCCTTTAAATTCATTTTGAACCATATTTGAAATTTTGGGTTACCAGATGCACGTTTTCAATCACCAGTTGCACGGAGGATTAATAGCAATCTGCATCCATCGTGATTTCTTAAAGTGTGTAAAAAGCACCCAAGGACGGCCCTGACAGAGAGAGGGCCGTAGTGGGGCACTCCCTAGCGGGCTATATCAATAGAATGACGGGTAAAGTATTTAAAACCCTTTTATAATTTTTGGGTTACCAGATGCACGTTTTCAATCACCAGGTGCACGGAGGAAAATGAGCATTTGCATCCATAGTCATGTTTTAAACCGTCCATAAAGCACTCTTGGCCGGCCCCGGCAGAGAGAGAAAGAGATGGTGAAAAAAAAAAAAAATCATCATCAGACCTTCCATAAATAATTCGGGCCCGGCCCCCATTGCTAAAGGTCCGTAGTAGGGTGCGCCATAAGCGGACATGAATAGATGGAACACCGCTCAACCGCATAGAGAACCGTGTTTTGGGTGACCAGGTGCACGTTTTCAATCACCAGTTGCACATTTTCAATCACCAGTTGCACGGAGGATTAATAGCAATCTGCATCCATCGCGATTTCTTAAAGTGTCTATAAAGCACTCAGGACGGGCCCGACCGAGACAGGGGCCTTAGTGGGGTGCTCCATAGCGGGCAACAATGAGAGGGGTGCCTTTTAAATTCATTTTGAACATATTTGAAATTTTGGGTTACCAGATGCACGTTTTCAATCACCAGTTGCACGGAGGATTAATAGCAATCTGCATCCATCGTGATTTCTTAAAGTGTGTAAAAAGCACCCAAGGACGGCCCTGACAGAGAGAGGGCCGTAGTGGGGCACTCCCCTAGCGGGCTATATCAATAGAATGACGGGTAAAAGTATTTAAAACCCTTTTATAATTTTTGGGTTAACAGATGCACGTTTTCAATCACCAGGTGCACGGAGGAAAATGAGCATTTGCATCCATAGTCATGTTTTAAACCGTCCATAAAGCACTCTTGGCCGGCCCCGGCAGAGAGAGAAAGAGATGGTGAAAAAAAAAAAAAAATCATCATCAGACCTTCCATAAATAATTCGGGCCGGCCCCCCATTGCTAAAGGTCCGTAGTAGGGTGCGCCATAAGCGGACATGAATAGATGGAACACCGCTAACCGCATAGAGAACCGTGTTTTGGGTGACCAGGTGCACGTTTTCAATCACCAGTTGCACATTTTCAATCACCAGTTGCACGGAGGATTAATAGCAATCTGCATCTCATCGCGATTTCTTAAAGTGTCTATAAAGCACTCAGGACGGGCCCGACCGAGACAGGGCCTTAGTGGGGTGCTCCCATAGCGGGCAACAATGAGAGGGGGTGCCTTTAAATTCATTTTGAACCATATTTGAAATTTTGGGTTACCAGATGCACCGTTTTCAATCACCAGTTGCACGGAGGATTAATAGCAATCTGCATCCATCGTGATTTCTTAAAGTGTGTAAAAGCACCCAAGGACGGCCCTGACAGAGAGAGGGCCGTAGTGGGGCACTCCCCTAGCGGGCTATATCAATAGAATGACGGGTAAAAGTATTTAAAACCCTTTTATAATTTTGGGTTACCAGATGCACGTTTTCAATCACCAGGTGCACGGAGGAAAATGAGCATTTGCATCCATAGTCATGTTTTAAACCGTCCATAAAGCACCCAGGGCCGGCCCCGGCAGAGAGAGAAAAAGAGGGGAAAAAGTGTTGAAAAAAAAAAAAAATCATACCTTCCATAAATAATTCGGACCGGCCCCCATTGAAAAGGTCCGTAGTAGGGTGCATCATTATCGGACATGAATCTCGGGAACACCGCTAACCGCATAGAGAACCGTGTTTTGGGTTACCAGATGCACGTTTTCATCACCAGTTGCACGGAGAGAGAAAAAAAAATCATACCTTCCATAAATAATTCGGACCGGCCCCCATTGAAAAAGGTCCGTAGTAGGGTGCATCATTATCGGACATGAATCTCGGGAACACCGCTAACCGCATAGAGAACCGTGTTTTGGGTGACCAGTTGCACGTTTTCAATCACCAGTTGCACGGAGAAAAAAAAAGTAATCATACCTTCCATAAATAATTCAGGCCGTACCCCCATTGAAAAAGGTCCGTAGTAGGGTGCATCATTATCGGACATGTATATCTGTAACACCGGCAAGCGCATTGAGAACCGCATTTTTGGGTACCAGATGCACGTTTTCAATCACCAGGTGCACGGCTGTGAAAAAGTGGGACTCTGTCATTTTTTCGACCAATTTCTGTAATTTTCAAAAAAATGATTAAAAATACTTCCCGAAGGGCTAGAGGTCCCAAATTTCGTCTCATACCCTCTCTCGTGATGGGCAACAATTACATAATGTAAAAAAAAATTCGCATCCACAGGAACCTATGCATCCTGTGACATTCACTTTTTTTCCCAAAACTTGAAACACGATTTCCTATTAAAATGTTTTATACAAAAACGTTTTTAATTGAATGTAAATGCTCGTCTATTTATGCACTTTCGTGCAAAAAAACACCCATCAAGATCGGATGTGTACTTTTTGATTTATCACGTTTTTGTTGAATTTGACCCCCGATGGTGGGGGCGCACAGAAGCCCTGTGAGGTTCAGGGCTTCATCGATATTTGGCCTGTTTTGGATTACACACTCAGTGGGCGGTCGACCAGACAGGTACCGGCGCGATTTCAGAAACCTGGTTTTTGGCAACAGGACTTTCCATGTCCTAGAGAGACGGGGGTGGTGTCAAACTGCTCAGTCCGAATAGAAAATGAGTAACGGACAGTTTTGAGGGAAGTCAGACCCTCAGAACCATGGTACTTTGGACATTTTCCCGCCGGCGACCGATTTAGTGGTTTGACCAGACCCTTCGGCGCCCGATGTGTCCTAACTTTTGATCCACGTTGCCCAGCTTGGTGGTGGGAGGATATTGAGCCTTGTCCTGGGCAGGTGCTCTATCCCAGCTATCACCTTGTGGGTTTGGTTATCCCAATGACCATGGTTCTTGTCCAATGAAGGTGCCCGTCCCTTCGGCGACCGATTGGTTGGTTGTTTAGCCCTGGTGAGGGCTATCTCTCCCAGTCCAGTCCCACACTTGTTTCACGATGCGTCTCCATGGTTCTCCCCTGTTGTCCAGCCAGTTTGATTTCCTCTGACTGATTTTGCATTCGTTATTCCACCTGGGAGGGCCTCTATCGGCCGGCCTTTGGGCTGGTGTTTCTGATGGATGTTCCCTCCCGACCCAAGTGGATTTGCCTCTATCAGGGGAGCCCCTTTCGGAATCGGTTTACCCCGATTTCGATACGCTCCAGCTGCGCACCGTCGGTACGAGATCCAGCCGTACTGTTCACCAAGTGGTCCTACATTGGTGTTCCGGTGCGGGGAGTGGCATCACTCATGGCTGTCGAAGCATGTGGTGATGGTCATCCCGTAACGCATCGGCGCCAGAAACACGTATTCTCAAACCCTGTCTTAAACGTGGACCTACCCGGTTGACCCAAGTGGTCTGTCCAACCGAGGTTGTGGTTCCTTTTTGCCCAGTTGATGGCGTTCCGAATAGACCGCTCCAGCTAGACAAGATACCTCTCGAGCGGCGCCCAGGCACCTGTGGCTCCGGCATGGGCAGTTCAGGGCCTCCCGCTGGGCGCACGGTGGATTGCGCCAGGGCCTCCTCCCCTGACGGGATAGGACCGGTCCCTGGTTGTTCTTTTGCTTAGTGCGACCAGGTACAACATCTAAGTTGTGAGGATGGCTACCTGGTTGATCCTGCCAGTAGCATATGCTTGTCTCAAAGATTAAGCCATGCAAGTCTAAGTTACACACTGGGCCGGTACAGGTGAAACTGCGAATGGTCATTAAATCAGTTATGGTTCCTTTGATCGCTCCAACGTTACTTGGATAACTGTGGCAATTCTAGAGCTAATACATGCCAACGAGCGCTGACTCTCCGGGGATGCGTGCATTTATCAGATCCAAAACCCATGCGGGCCAATCTCGGTTGCCCCGGCCGCTTTGGTGACTCTAGATAACTTTCGAGCCGATCGCGCGCCCTTTGTGGCGTGGTGACGTCTTCATTCGAATGTCTGCCCTATCAACTTTCGATGGTACTTTCTGTGCCTACCATGGTGACCACGGGGTAACGGGGAATCAGGGTTCGATTCCGGAGAGGGAGCCTGAGAAACGGCTACCACATCCAAGGAAGGCAGCAGGCGCGCAAATTACCCACTCCCGACTCGGGGAGGTAGTGACGAAAACTAACAATACAGGACTCTTTTCGAGGCCCTGTAATTGGAATGAGTTACACTTTAAATCCTTTAACGATGATCCATTGGAGGGCAAGTCTGGTGCCAGCAGCCGCGGTAATTCCAGCTCCAATAGCGTATCTTAAAGTTGCTGCAGTTAAAAAGCTCGTAGTTGGATCTCGGGATCGAGCTGGCGGCTCCGCCGCGAGGCGTAGCTACCGCCTGTCCCAGCCCCTGCCTCTCGGCGCCCCCTCGATGCTCTTAACTGAGTGTCCCGCGGGGTCCGAAAGGTTTACTTTGAAAAAATTAGAGTGTTCAAAGCAGGCCCGGTCGCCTGAATACCGCAGCTAGGAATAATGGAATAGGACTCCGGTTCTATTTTGTGGGTTTTTTCTTCTGAACTGGGGCCATGATTAAGAGGGACGGCCGGGCGGATTCTATTGTGCCGCTAGAGGTGAAATTCTTGGACCGGCGCAAGACGGACGAAAGCGAAAGCATTTGCCAAGAATGTTTTCATAATCAAGAACGAAAGTCGGAGGTTTCGAAGCGATCAGATACGTCGTAGTTCCGACCATAAACGATGCCAACTAGCGATCCTGCGGCGTTATTCCCATGACCCGCCGGGCAGCGTCCGGGAAACCAAAGTCTTTGGGTTCCGGGGGAGTATGGTTGCCAAAGCTGAAACTTAAAGGAATGACGGAAGGGCACCACCAGGAGTGGAGCCTGCGGCTTAATTTGACTCAACACGGGAAACCTCACCCGGCCCGGACACGGAAAGGATTTGACAGATTGATAGCTCTTCTCGATTCTGTGGGTGGTGGTGCATGGCCGTTCTTAGTTGGTGGAGCGATTTGTCTGGTAATTCCGATAACGAACGAGGACTCCGCATGCCTAACTAGTTTATGCGGCCCCGAGCGGTCGGCGTCCAACTTTCTTAGAGGGACAAGTTGGCGTTCAGCCACACGAGATTGAGCAATAACAGGTCGTGATGCCCTTAGATGTCCGGGGCTGCACGCGCGCCACACTGAGCGGATCAGCGTGTGTCTACCCCCTTCGCCGAGAGGCGTGGGTAACCCGATGAACCCCACTCGTGATAGGGATTGGGGATTGCAATATTTCCCATGAACGAGGAATTCCAGTAAGCGCGGGTCATAAGCTCGCGTTTGATTAAGTCCCTGCCCTTTGTACACACCGCCCGTCGCTACTACCGATATGGATGGTTTAGTGAGGTCCTCGGATCGGCCCCGCTGAGGTCGGTCACGGCCCTGGCGGAGCGCCGAGAAGACGATCAAACTTGACTATCTAGAGGAAGTAAAAGTCGTAACAAGGTTTCCGTAGGTGAACCTGCGGAAGGATCATTAACGGGTTGCCAGCTGCCGGCATGGGGCTGAGCACCAAAAATCCAGCTATGCTGCGGGTTGGGTAGGGTAGGGGGCTCACGCCTCCCGCCTCTCCCTTCTCCCGGCGCGGGTGTCATCGGTCCTAGCCCGCTTCCCGCATCCCCCCTTTGCCTGGGATGTGCCCGACTGGCTCCATCCCCTTCCCCATTAGCCACGGCTGCATGACTCACCTATGGGCGGGTGGGAGAGGCCGCTACCGAAGGGGACTGGGGGTGTCCGGTGAACCGGGACTTCCCAAAATGGTCTAACATCTTATAAGCGGCTTGAGTATCGCCCAGTATCCTCGCGCGGCACTGGGAACCCAGTCAACTTCTCTGCGCCCCGGCGCAGGTGGGGTTTAATGTCTGCGCGGCTCCACCGGCGCTTCGGCGACGGCGCAGCGCAGCTCCCGGAAGCCTCCTATTCTTAAACCTTGTCTTTTGAACTATGGCCTGGCGCTCTGGTGAAGTGCGGGTGGGGGAAAGGAGGGTCACCTCCCAATCTCTGCCCAGCCACTGCTCTGCGTGCGATGAAAAACAAGAGTACAACTCTTAGCGGTGGATCACTCGGCTCGTGAGTCGATGAAGAACGCAGCTAGCTGCGAGAAACTAATGTGAATTGCAGGACACATTGATCATTGACACTTCGAACGCACTTTGCGGCCCCAGGTTCCTCCTGGGGGCTACGCCTGTCTGAGGGTTCGCTTTGTCATCAATCGGAACCTCCGGGTTTCCGCAGCTGGGGCAGTCGCAGGCGGCCACCGTGCAGCCTTCGTCCCCCTAAGTTCAGACCAGGACGGCTCGGTGGGATGGTTTGAGGATGAGCTTTGGCTCTACCTCCTGTCCCCCGTGCGCTCTTCCTTTCCCTTCTCGCT
>NW_023493854.1:7500-27500 GCF_013265735.2 Oncorhynchus mykiss | reverse complement strand
TCATAGTTACTCCCTCCATTCACCCGCGGTCCATATTTTAATTTTTGGGTTACCAGATGCACGTTTTCAATCACCAGGTGCACGGAGGATTAATAGCAATCTGCATCCATCGTGATATTTTAAACCGTCCATAAAGCACTCAAATAGGGCCCCCACTGAGAGAGGGCCGTAGTGGGCTACTCCCCTGGCGGGCATGAAGGTCAGGTATAGCTTTAAATGCATTTTGAACAGTTTTATAATTTTTGGGTTACCAGATGCACACGGGTCTTTTGCAAAACAATCACAATCTGCATCCATCGTAATATCTTAAAGTGTCCATAAAGCACTAAGCACGGCCCCGACCAAGAGAGGGCCGTAGTGGGCTACTCCCCTAGCGGGCTATATAAATAAAATGACCGGTAAATGCATTTTGGACAGTTTTATAATTTTTGGGTGACCAGGTGCACAAGTTCCATTTGGGTGACCAGGTGCACGCCGGCTTTTGGGTGACCAGGTGCACGCCGGTCTTTTGGGTGACCAGGTGCACAAGTTCCATTTGGGTGACCAGGTGCACGCCGGCTTTTGGGTGACCAGGTGCACAAGTTCCATTTGGGTGACCAGGTGCACGCCGGCTTTTGGGTGACCAGGTGCACAAGTTCCATTTGGGTGACCAGGTGCACGCCGGCTTTTGGGTGACCAGGTGCACATGGTCCTTTGGGTGACCAGGTGCACGCCGGCCTTTGGGTGACCAGGTGCACACGGTTCTTTTGGGTGACCAGGTGCACATGGTCCTTTGGGTGACCAGGTGCACGCCGGCCTTTGGGTGACCAGGTGCACACGGTTCTTTTGGGTGACCAGGTGCACATGGTCCTTTGGGTGACCAGGTGCACGCCGGCCTTTGGGTGACCAGGTGCACATGGTCCTTTTGGGTGACCAGGTGCACATGGTCCTTTGGGTGACCAGGTGCACGCCGGCCTTTGGGTGACCAGGTGCACACGGTTCTTTTGGGTGACCAGGTGCACATGGTCCTTTGGGTGACCAGGTGCACGCCGGCCTTTGGGTGACCAGGTGCACATGGTCCTTTTGGGTGACCAGGTGCACATGGTCCTTTGGGTGACCAGGTGCACGCCGGCCTTTGGGTGACCAGGTGCACACGGTTCTTTTGGGTGACCAGGTGCACATGGTCCTTTGGGTGACCAGGTGCACGCCGGCCTTTGGGTGACCAGGTGCACATGGTCCTTTTGGGTGACCAGGTGCACATGGTCCTTTGGGTGACCAGGTGCACGCCGGCCTTTGGGTGACCAGGTGCACATGGTCCTTTGGGTGACCAGGTGCACGCCGGCCTTTGGGTGACCAGGTGCACATGGTCCTTTGGGTGACCAGGTGCACGCCGGCCTTTGGGTGACCAGGTGCACATGGTCCTTTTGGGTGACCAGGTGCACATGGTCCTTTGGGTGACCAGGTGCACGCCGGCCTTTGGGTGACCAGGTGCACATGGTCCTTTGGGTGACCAGGTGCACGCCGGCCTTTGGGTGACCAGGTGCACATGGTCCTTTGGGTGACCAGGTGCACGCCGGCCTTTGGGTGACCAGGTGCACATGGTCCTTTTGGGTGACCAGGTGCACATGGTCCTTTGGGTGACCAGGTGCACGCCGGCCTTTGGGTGACCAGGTGCACATGGTCCTTTTGGGTGACCAGGTGCACGCCGGCCTTTGGGTGACCAGGTGCACATGGTCCTTTTGGGTGACCAGGTGCACATGGTCCTTTGGGTGACCAGGTGCACGCCGGCCTTTGGGTGACCAGGTGCACACGGTCCTTTTGGGTGACCAGGTGCACGCCGGCCTTTGGGTGACCAGGTGCACATGGTCCTTTTGGGTGACCAGGTGCACGCCGGCCTTTGGGTGACCAGGTGCACGCCGGTCCTTTTGGGTGACCAGGTGCACAAGTTCCATTTGGGTGACCAGGTGCACGCGGTTCATAACAGCGCGGTTATCTGCTTTAATGTCCGAGGAGGGGTGCTTAAGTGTGGGTGCCCTGGTTCACCTGGTATGCGAGGTTGTGGAGGTGGGGGGGGTCCCCTGCTGGTATCATCCCCGAAATAGAGGGGTGATACCCGGGTGGTGAGTAAGGGCCTACAAGCCTGGAGGTCAATAGCTCCAGGGGGTAAGCTCTACTGTCATGTCCGTAAATAGAGTGGTGTTACCCGGGTTTTGAACCATATTTTAATTTTTGGGTTACCAGATGCACACGGGTCTTTTGGAAAACAATCACAATCTGCATCCATCGTAATATCTTAAACTGTATATAAAGCACCTAAGGACGGGCCTGACCGAGAGAGGGCCGTAGTAGGGTACTCCCCTAGCGGGCTATATCAATAGAATGACCGGTAAAATGATTTAAAACAGTTTTATAATTTTTGGGTTACCAGATGCACACGGGTCTTTTGGAAAACAATCACAATCTGCATCCATCGTAATATATGAAACTGTATATAAAGCACTGAAGGACGGCCCCGACCGAGACAGGGCCTTAGTGGGGTGCTCCCATAGCGGGCTATATCAATAGAATGACCGGTAAAAGTATTTAAAACCGTTTTATAATTTTTGGGTTACCAGATGCACGTTTTCAATCACCAGTTGCACGGAGGATTAATAGCAATCTGCATCCATCGTGATTTCTTAAAGTGTGTAAAAAGCACCCAAGGACGGCCCTGACAGAGAGAGGGCCGTAGTGGGGCACTCCCCTAGCGGGCTATATCAATAGAATGACGGGTAAAAGTATTTAAAACCCTTTTATAATTTTTGGGTTACCAGATGCACGTTTTCAATCACCAGGTGCACGGAGGAAAATGAGCATTTGCATCCATAGTCATGTTTTAAACCGTCCATAAAGCACTCTTGGCCGGCCCCGGCAGAGAGAGAAAGAGATGGTGAAAAAAAAAAAAAATCATCATCAGACCTTCCATAAATAATTCGGGCCGGCCCCCATTGCTAAAGGTCCGTAGTAGGGTGCGCCATAAGCGGACATGAATAGATGGAACACCGCTAACCGCATAGAGAACCGTGTTTTGGGTGACCAGGTGCACGTTTTCAATCACCAGTTGCACATTTTCAATCACCAGTTGCACGGAGGATTAATAGCAATCTGCATCCATCGCGATTTCTTAAAGTGTCTATAAAGCACTCAGGACGGGCCCGACCGAGACAGGGCCTTAGTGGGGTGCTCCCATAGCGGGCAACAATGAGAGGGGTGCCTTTAAATTCATTTTGAACCATATTTGAAATTTTGGGTTACCAGATGCACGTTTTCAATCACCAGTTGCACGGAGGATTAATAGCAATCTGCATCCATCGTGATTTCTTAAAGTGTGTAAAAAGCACCCAAGGACGGCCCTGACAGAGAGAGGGCCGTAGTGGGGCACTCCCCTAGCGGGCTATATCAATAGAATGACGGGTAAAAGTATTTAAAACCCTTTTATAATTTTTGGGTTACCAGATGCACGTTTTCAATCACCAGGTGCACGGAGGAAAATGAGCATTTGCATCCATAGTCATGTTTTAAACCGTCCATAAAGCACTCTTGGCCGGCCCCGGCAGAGAGAGAAAGAGATGGTGAAAAAAAAAAAAAAATCATCATCAGACCTTCCATAAATAATTCGGGCCGGCCCCCATTGCTAAAGGTCCGTAGTAGGGTGCGCCATAAGCGGACATGAATAGATGGAACACCGCTAACCGCATAGAGAACCGTGTTTTGGGTGACCAGGTGCACGTTTTCAATCACCAGTTGCACATTTTCAATCACCAGTTGCACGGAGGATTAATAGCAATCTGCATCCATCGCGATTTCTTAAAGTGTCTATAAAGCACTCAGGACGGGCCCGACCGAGACAGGGCCTTAGTGGGGTGCTCCCATAGCGGGCAACAATGAGAGGGGTGCCTTTAAATTCATTTTGAACCATATTTGAAATTTTGGGTTACCAGATGCACGTTTTCAATCACCAGTTGCACGGAGGATTAATAGCAATCTGCATCCATCGTGATTTCTTAAAGTGTGTAAAAAGCACCCAAGGACGGCCCTGACAGAGAGAGGGCCGTAGTGGGGCACTCCCCTAGCGGGCTATATCAATAGAATGACGGGTAAAAGTATTTAAAACCCTTTTATAATTTTTGGGTTACCAGATGCACGTTTTCAATCACCAGGTGCACGGAGGAAAATGAGCATTTGCATCCATAGTCATGTTTTAAACCGTCCATAAAGCACTCTTGGCCGGCCCCGGCAGAGAGAGAAAGAGATGGTGAAAAAAAAAAAAAATCATCATCAGACCTTCCATAAATAATTCGGGCCGGCCCCCATTGCTAAAGGTCCGTAGTAGGGTGCGCCATAAGCGGACATGAATAGATGGAACACCGCTAACCGCATAGAGAACCGTGTTTTGGGTGACCAGGTGCACGTTTTCAATCACCAGTTGCACATTTTCAATCACCAGTTGCACGGAGGATTAATAGCAATCTGCATCCATCGCGATTTCTTAAAGTGTCTATAAAGCACTCAGGACGGGCCCGACCGAGACAGGGCCTTAGTGGGGTGCTCCCATAGCGGGCAACAATGAGAGGGGTGCCTTTAAATTCATTTTGAACCATATTTGAAATTTTGGGTTACCAGATGCACGTTTTCAATCACCAGTTGCACGGAGGATTAATAGCAATCTGCATCCATCGTGATTTCTTAAAGTGTGTAAAAAGCACCCAAGGACGGCCCTGACAGAGAGAGGGCCGTAGTGGGGCACTCCCCTAGCGGGCTATATCAATAGAATGACGGGTAAAAGTATTTAAAACCCTTTTAATTTTTGGGTTACCAGATGCACGTTTTCAATCACCAGGTGCACGGAGGAAAATGAGCATTTGCATCCATAGTCATGTTTTAAACCGTCCATAAAGCACTCTTGGCCGGCCCCGGCAGAGAGAGAAAGAGATGGTGAAAAAAAAAAAAAAATCATCATCAGACCTTCCATAAATAATTCGGGCCGGCCCCCATTGCTAAAGGTCCGTAGTAGGGTGCGCCATAAGCGGACATGAATAGATGGAACACCGCTAACCGCATAGAGAACCGTGTTTTGGGTGACCAGGTGCACGTTTTCAATCACCAGTTGCACATTTTCAATCACCAGTTGCACGGAGGATTAATAGCAATCTGCATCCATCGCGATTTCTTAAAGTGTCTATAAAGCACTCAGGACGGGCCCGACCGAGACAGGGCCTTAGTGGGGTGCTCCCATAGCGGGCAACAATGAGAGGGGTGCCTTTAAATTCATTTTGAACCATATTTGAAATTTTGGGTTACCAGATGCACGTTTTCAATCACCAGTTGCACGGAGGATTAATAGCAATCTGCATCCATCGTGATTTCTTAAAGTGTGTAAAAAGCACCCAAGGACGGCCCTGACAGAGAGAGGGCCGTAGTGGGGCACTCCCCTAGCGGGCTATATCAATAGAATGACGGGTAAAAGTATTTAAAACCCTTTTATAATTTTTGGGTTACCAGATGCACGTTTTCAATCACCAGGTGCACGGAGGAAAATGAGCATTTGCATCCATAGTCATGTTTTAAACCGTCCATAAAGCACTCTTGGCCGGCCCCGGCAGAGAGAGAAAGAGATGGTGAAAAAAAAAAAAAAATCATCATCAGACCTTCCATAAATAATTCGGGCCGGCCCCCATTGCTAAAGGTCCGTAGTAGGGTGCGCCATAAGCGGACATGAATAGATGGAACACCGCTAACCGCATAGAGAACCGTGTTTTGGGTGACCAGGTGCACGTTTTCAATCACCAGTTGCACATTTTCAATCACCAGTTGCACGGAGGATTAATAGCAATCTGCATCCATCGCGATTTCTTAAAGTGTCTATAAAGCACTCAGGACGGGCCCGACCGAGACAGGGCCTTAGTGGGGTGCTCCCATAGCGGGCAACAATGAGAGGGGTGCCTTTAAATTCATTTTGAACCATATTTGAAATTTTGGGTTACCAGATGCACGTTTTCAATCACCAGTTGCACGGAGGATTAATAGCAATCTGCATCCATCGTGATTTCTTAAAGTGTGTAAAAAGCACCCAAGGACGGCCCTGACAGAGAGAGGGCCGTAGTGGGGCACTCCCCTAGCGGGCTATATCAATAGAATGACGGGTAAAAGTATTTAAAACCCTTTTATAATTTTTGGGTTACCAGATGCACGTTTTCAATCACCAGGTGCACGGAGGAAAATGAGCATTTGCATCCATAGTCATGTTTTAAACCGTCCATAAAGCACTCTTGGCCGGCCCCGGCAGAGAGAGAAAGAGATGGTGAAAAAAAAAAAAAATCATCATCAGACCTTCCATAAATAATTCGGGCCGGCCCCCATTGCTAAAGGTCCGTAGTAGGGTGCGCCATAAGCGGACATGAATAGATGGAACACCGCTAACCGCATAGAGAACCGTGTTTTGGGTGACCAGGTGCACGTTTTCAATCACCAGTTGCACATTTTCAATCACCAGTTGCACGGAGGATTAATAGCAATCTGCATCCATCGCGATTTCTTAAAGTGTCTATAAAGCACTCAGGACGGGCCCGACCGAGACAGGGCCTTAGTGGGGTGCTCCCATAGCGGGCAACAATGAGAGGGGTGCCTTTAAATTCATTTTGAACCATATTTGAAATTTTGGGTTACCAGATGCACGTTTTCAATCACCAGTTGCACGGAGGATTAATAGCAATCTGCATCCATCGTGATTTCTTAAAGTGTGTAAAAAGCACCCAAGGACGGCCCTGACAGAGAGAGGGCCGTAGTGGGGCACTCCCCTAGCGGGCTATATCAATAGAATGACGGGTAAAAGTATTTAAAACCCTTTTATAATTTTTGGGTTACCAGATGCACGTTTTCAATCACCAGGTGCACGGAGGAAAATGAGCATTTGCATCCATAGTCATGTTTTAAACCGTCCATAAAGCACTCTTGGCCGGCCCCGGCAGAGAGAGAAAGAGATGGTGAAAAAAAAAAAAAATCATCATCAGACCTTCCATAAATAATTCGGGCCGGCCCCCATTGCTAAAGGTCCGTAGTAGGGTGCGCCATAAGCGGACATGAATAGATGGAACACCGCTAACCGCATAGAGAACCGTGTTTTGGGTGACCAGGTGCACGTTTTCAATCACCAGTTGCACATTTTCAATCACCAGTTGCACGGAGGATTAATAGCAATCTGCATCCATCGCGATTTCTTAAAGTGTCTATAAAGCACTCAGGACGGGCCCGACCGAGACAGGGCCTTAGTGGGGTGCTCCCATAGCGGGCAACAATGAGAGGGGTGCCTTTAAATTCATTTTGAACCATATTTGAAATTTTGGGTTACCAGATGCACGTTTTCAATCACCAGTTGCACGGAGGATTAATAGCAATCTGCATCCATCGTGATTTCTTAAAGTGTGTAAAAAGCACCCAAGGACGGCCCTGACAGAGAGAGGGCCGTAGTGGGGCACTCCCCTAGCGGGCTATATCAATAGAATGACGGGTAAAAGTATTTAAAACCCTTTTATAATTTTTGGGTTACCAGATGCACGTTTTCAATCACCAGGTGCACGGAGGAAAATGAGCATTTGCATCCATAGTCATGTTTTAAACCGTCCATAAAGCACTCTTGGCCGGCCCCGGCAGAGAGAGAAAGAGATGGTGAAAAAAAAAAAAAATCATCATCAGACCTTCCATAAATAATTCGGGCCGGCCCCCATTGCTAAAGGTCCGTAGTAGGGTGCGCCATAAGCGGACATGAATAGATGGAACACCGCTAACCGCATAGAGAACCGTGTTTTGGGTGACCAGGTGCACGTTTTCAATCACCAGTTGCACATTTTCAATCACCAGTTGCACGGAGGATTAATAGCAATCTGCATCCATCGCGATTTCTTAAAGTGTCTATAAAGCACTCAGGACGGGCCCGACCGAGACAGGGCCTTAGTGGGGTGCTCCCATAGCGGGCAACAATGAGAGGGGTGCCTTTAAATTCATTTTGAACCATATTTGAAATTTTGGGTTACCAGATGCACGTTTTCAATCACCAGTTGCACGGAGGATTAATAGCAATCTGCATCCATCGTGATTTCTTAAAGTGTGTAAAAAGCACCCAAGGACGGCCCTGACAGAGAGAGGGCCGTAGTGGGGCACTCCCCTAGCGGGCTATATCAATAGAATGACGGGTAAAAGTATTTAAAACCCTTTTATAATTTTTGGGTTACCAGATGCACGTTTTCAATCACCAGGTGCACGGAGGAAAATGAGCATTTGCATCCATAGTCATGTTTTAAACCGTCCATAAAGCACTCTTGGCCGGCCCCGGCAGAGAGAGAAAGAGATGGTGAAAAAAAAAAAAAAATCATCATCAGACCTTCCATAAATAATTCGGGCCGGCCCCCATTGCTAAAGGTCCGTAGTAGGGTGCGCCATAAGCGGACATGAATAGATGGAACACCGCTAACCGCATAGAGAACCGTGTTTTGGGTGACCAGGTGCACGTTTTCAATCACCAGTTGCACATTTTCAATCACCAGTTGCACGGAGGATTAATAGCAATCTGCATCCATCGCGATTTCTTAAAGTGTCTATAAAGCACTCAGGACGGGCCCGACCGAGACAGGGCCTTAGTGGGGTGCTCCCATAGCGGGCAACAATGAGAGGGGTGCCTTTAAATTCATTTTGAACCATATTTGAAATTTTGGGTTACCAGATGCACGTTTTCAATCACCAGTTGCACGGAGGATTAATAGCAATCTGCATCCATCGTGATTTCTTAAAGTGTGTAAAAAGCACCCAAGGACGGCCCTGACAGAGAGAGGGCCGTAGTGGGGCACTCCCCTAGCGGGCTATATCAATAGAATGACGGGTAAAAGTATTTAAAACCCTTTTATAATTTTTGGGTTACCAGATGCACGTTTTCAATCACCAGGTGCACGGAGGAAAATGAGCATTTGCATCCATAGTCATGTTTTAAACCGTCCATAAAGCACTCTTGGCCGGCCCCGGCAGAGAGAGAAAGAGATGGTGAAAAAAAAAAAAAAATCATCATCAGACCTTCCATAAATAATTCGGGCCGGCCCCCATTGCTAAAGGTCCGTAGTAGGGTGCGCCATAAGCGGACATGAATAGATGGAACACCGCTAACCGCATAGAGAACCGTGTTTTGGGTGACCAGGTGCACGTTTTCAATCACCAGTTGCACATTTTCAATCACCAGTTGCACGGAGGATTAATAGCAATCTGCATCCATCGCGATTTCTTAAAGTGTCTATAAAGCACTCAGGACGGGCCCGACCGAGACAGGGCCTTAGTGGGGTGCTCCCATAGCGGGCAACAATGAGAGGGGTGCCTTTAAATTCATTTTGAACCATATTTGAAATTTTGGGTTACCAGATGCACGTTTTCAATCACCAGTTGCACGGAGGATTAATAGCAATCTGCATCCATCGTGATTTCTTAAAGTGTGTAAAAAGCACCCAAGGACGGCCCTGACAGAGAGAGGGCCGTAGTGGGGCACTCCCCTAGCGGGCTATATCAATAGAATGACGGGTAAAAGTATTTAAAACCCTTTTATAATTTTTGGGTTACCAGATGCACGTTTTCAATCACCAGGTGCACGGAGGAAAATGAGCATTTGCATCCATAGTCATGTTTTAAACCGTCCATAAAGCACTCTTGGCCGGCCCCGGCAGAGAGAGAAAGAGATGGTGAAAAAAAAAAAAAAATCATCATCAGACCTTCCATAAATAATTCGGGCCGGCCCCCATTGCTAAAGGTCCGTAGTAGGGTGCGCCATAAGCGGACATGAATAGATGGAACACCGCTAACCGCATAGAGAACCGTGTTTTGGGTGACCAGGTGCACGTTTTCAATCACCAGTTGCACATTTTCAATCACCAGTTGCACGGAGGATTAATAGCAATCTGCATCCATCGCGATTTCTTAAAGTGTCTATAAAGCACTCAGGACGGGCCCGACCGAGACAGGGCCTTAGTGGGGTGCTCCCATAGCGGGCAACAATGAGAGGGGTGCCTTTAAATTCATTTTGAACCATATTTGAAATTTTGGGTTACCAGATGCACGTTTTCAATCACCAGTTGCACGGAGGATTAATAGCAATCTGCATCCATCGTGATTTCTTAAAGTGTGTAAAAAGCACCCAAGGACGGCCCTGACAGAGAGAGGGCCGTAGTGGGGCACTCCCCTAGCGGGCTATATCAATAGAATGACGGGTAAAAGTATTTAAAACCCTTTTATAATTTTGGGTTACCAGATGCACGTTTTCAATCACCAGGTGCACGGAGGAAAATGAGCATTTGCATCCATAGTCATGTTTTAAACCGTCCATAAAGCACTCTTGGCCGGCCCCGGCAGAGAGAGAAAGAGATGGTGAAAAAAAAAAAAAATCATCATCAGACCTTCCATAAATAATTCGGGCCGGCCCCCATTGCTAAAGGTCCGTAGTAGGGTGCGCCATAAGCGGACATGAATAGATGGAACACCGCTAACCGCATAGAGAACCGTGTTTTGGGTGACCAGGTGCACGTTTTCAATCACCAGTTGCACATTTTCAATCACCAGTTGCACGGAGGATTAATAGCAATCTGCATCCATCGCGATTTCTTAAAGTGTCTATAAAGCACTCAGGACGGGCCCGACCGAGACAGGGCCTTAGTGGGGTGCTCCCATAGCGGGCAACAATGAGAGGGGTGCCTTTAAATTCATTTTGAACCATATTTGAAATTTTGGGTTACCAGATGCACGTTTTCAATCACCAGTTGCACGGAGGATTAATAGCAATCTGCATCCATCGTGATTTCTTAAAGTGTGTAAAAAGCACCCAAGGACGGCCCTGACAGAGAGAGGGCCGTAGTGGGGCACTCCCCTAGCGGGCTATATCAATAGAATGACGGGTAAAAGTATTTAAAACCCTTTTATAATTTTTGGGTTACCAGATGCACGTTTTCAATCACCAGGTGCACGGAGGAAAATGAGCATTTGCATCCATAGTCATGTTTTAAACCGTCCATAAAGCACTCTTGGCCGGCCCCGGCAGAGAGAGAAAGAGATGGTGAAAAAAAAAAAAAATCATCATCAGACCTTCCATAAATAATTCGGGCCGGCCCCCATTGCTAAAGGTCCGTAGTAGGGTGCGCCATAAGCGGACATGAATAGATGGAACACCGCTAACCGCATAGAGAACCGTGTTTTGGGTGACCAGGTGCACGTTTTCAATCACCAGTTGCACATTTTCAATCACCAGTTGCACGGAGGATTAATAGCAATCTGCATCCATCGCGATTTCTTAAAGTGTCTATAAAGCACTCAGGACGGGCCCGACCGAGACAGGGCCTTAGTGGGGTGCTCCCATAGCGGGCAACAATGAGAGGGGTGCCTTTAAATTCATTTTGAACCATATTTGAAATTTTGGGTTACCAGATGCACGTTTTCAATCACCAGTTGCACGGAGGATTAATAGCAATCTGCATCCATCGTGATTTCTTAAAGTGTGTAAAAAGCACCCAAGGACGGCCCTGACAGAGAGAGGGCCGTAGTGGGGCACTCCCCTAGCGGGCTATATCAATAGAATGACGGGTAAAAGTATTTAAAACCCTTTTATAATTTTTGGGTTACCAGATGCACGTTTTCAATCACCAGGTGCACGGAGGAAAATGAGCATTTGCATCCATAGTCATGTTTTAAACCGTCCATAAAGCACTCTTGGCCGGCCCCGGCAGAGAGAGAAAGAGATGGTGAAAAAAAAAAAAATCATCATCAGACCTTCCATAAATAATTCGGGCCGGCCCCCATTGCTAAAGGTCCGTAGTAGGGTGCGCCATAAGCGGACATGAATAGATGGAACACCGCTAACCGCATAGAGAACCGTGTTTTGGGTGACCAGGTGCACGTTTTCAATCACCAGTTGCACATTTTCAATCACCAGTTGCACGGAGGATTAATAGCAATCTGCATCCATCGCGATTTCTTAAAGTGTCTATAAAGCACTCAGGACGGGCCCGACCGAGACAGGGCCTTAGTGGGGTGCTCCCATAGCGGGCAACAATGAGAGGGGTGCCTTTAAATTCATTTTGAACCATATTTGAAATTTTGGGTTACCAGATGCACGTTTTCAATCACCAGTTGCACGGAGGATTAATAGCAATCTGCATCCATCGTGATTTCTTAAAGTGTGTAAAAAGCACCCAAGGACGGCCCTGACAGAGAGAGGGCCGTAGTGGGGCACTCCCCTAGCGGGCTATATCAATAGAATGACGGGTAAAAGTATTTAAAACCCTTTTATAATTTTTGGGTTACCAGATGCACGTTTTCAATCACCAGGTGCACGGAGGAAAATGAGCATTTGCATCCATAGTCATGTTTTAAACCGTCCATAAAGCACTCTTGGCCGGCCCCGGCAGAGAGAGAAAGAGATGGTGAAAAAAAAAAAAATCATCATCAGACCTTCCATAAATAATTCGGGCCGGCCCCCATTGCTAAAGGTCCGTAGTAGGGTGCGCCATAAGCGGACATGAATAGATGGAACACCGCTAACCGCATAGAGAACCGTGTTTTGGGTGACCAGGTGCACGTTTTCAATCACCAGTTGCACATTTTCAATCACCAGTTGCACGGAGGATTAATAGCAATCTGCATCCATCGCGATTTCTTAAAGTGTCTATAAAGCACTCAGGACGGGCCCGACCGAGACAGGGCCTTAGTGGGGTGCTCCCATAGCGGGCAACAATGAGAGGGGTGCCTTTAAATTCATTTTGAACCATATTTGAAATTTTGGGTTACCAGATGCACGTTTTCAATCACCAGTTGCACGGAGGATTAATAGCAATCTGCATCCATCGTGATTTCTTAAAGTGTGTAAAAAGCACCCAAGGACGGCCCTGACAGAGAGAGGGCCGTAGTGGGGCACTCCCCTAGCGGGCTATATCAATAGAATGACGGGTAAAAGTATTTAAAACCCTTTTATAATTTTTGGGTTACCAGATGCACGTTTTCAATCACCAGGTGCACGGAGGAAAATGAGCATTTGCATCCATAGTCATGTTTTAAAACCGTCCATAAAGCACTCTTGGCCGGCCCCGGCAGAGAGAGAAAGAGATGGTGAAAAAAAAAAAAAAATCATCATCAGACCTTCCATAAATAATTCGGGCCGGCCCCCATTGCTAAAGGTCCGTAGTAGGGTGCGCCATAAGCGGACATGAATAGATGGAACACCGCTAACCGCATAGAGAACCGTGTTTTGGGTGACCAGGTGCACGTTTTCAATCACCAGTTGCACATTTTCAATCACCAGTTGCACGGAGGATTAATAGCAATCTGCATCCATCGCGATTTCTTAAAGTGTCTATAAAGCACTCAGGACGGGCCCGACCGAGACAGGGCCTTAGTGGGGTGCTCCCATAGCGGGCAACAATGAGAGGGTGCCTTTAAATTCATTTTGAACCATATTTGAAATTTTGGGTTACCAGATGCCCGTTTTCAATCACCAGTTGCACGGAGGATTAATAGCAATCTGCATCCATCGTGATTTCTTAAAGTGTGTAAAAAGCACCCAAGGACGGCCCTGACAGAGAGAGGGCCGTAGTGGGGCACTCCCCTAGCGGGCTATATCAATAGAATGACGGGTAAAAGTATTTAAAACCCTTTTATAATTTTTGGGTTACCAGATGCACGTTTTCAATCACCAGGTGCACGGAGGAAAATGAGCATTTGCATCCATAGTCATGTTTTTAAAACCGTCCATAAAGCACTCTTGGCCGGCCCGGCAGAGAGAGAAAGAGATGGTGAAAAAAAAAAAAAAAATCATCATCAGACCTTCCATAAATAATTCGGGCCGGCCCCCATTGCTAAAGGTCCGTAGTAGGGTGCGCCATAAGCGGACATGATAGATGGAACACGCTAACCGCATAGAGAACCGTTGTTTTGGGTGACCAGGTGCACGTTTTCAATCACCAGTTGCACATTTTCAATCACCAGTTGCACGGAGGATTAATAGCAATCTGCATCCATCGCGATTTCTTAAAGTGTCTATAAAGCACTCAGGACGGGCCCGACCGAGACAGGGCCTTAGTGGGGTGCTCCCATAGCGGGCAACAATGAGAGGGGTGCCTTTAAATTCATTTTGAACCATATTTGAATTTTGGGTTACCAGATGCACGTTTTCAATCACCAGTTGCACGGAGGATTAATAGCAATCTGCATCCATCGTGATTTCTTAAAGTGTGTAAAAAGCACCCAAGGACGGCCCTGACAGAGAGAGGGCCGTAGTGGGGCACTCCCCTAGCGGGCTATATCAATAGAATGACGGGTAAAAGTATTTAAAACCCTTTTATAATTTTTTGGGTTACCAGATGCACGTTTTCAATCACCAGGTGCACGGAGGAAAATGAGCATTTTGCATCCATAGTCATGTTTTAAACCGTCCATAAAGCACTCTGGCCGGCCCCGGCAGAGAGAGAAAGAGATGGTGAAAAAAAAAAAAAATCATCATCAGACCTTCCATAAATAATTCGGGCCGGCCCCCATTGCTAAAGGTCCGTAGTAGGGTGCGCCATAGCGGACATGAATAGATGGAACACCGCTAACCGCATAGAGAACCGTGTTTTGGGTGACCAGGTGCACGTTTTCAATCACCAGTTGCACATTTTCAATCACCAGTTGCACGGAGGATTAATAGCAATCTGCATCCATCGCGATTTCTTAAAGTGTCTATAAAGCACTCAGGACGGGCCCGACCGAGACAGGGCCTTAGTGGGGTGCTCCCATAGCGGGCAACAATGAGAGGGGTGCCTTTAAATTCATTTTGAACCATATTTGAAATTTTGGGTTACCAGATGCACGTTTTCAATCACCAGTTGCACGGAGGATTAATAGCAATCTGCATCCATCGTGATTTCTTAAGTGTGTAAAAAGCACCCAAGGACGGCCCTGACAGAGAGAGGGCCGTAGTGGGGCACTCCCCTAGCGGGCTATATCAATAGAATGACGGGTAAAAGTATTTAAAACCCTTTTATAATTTTGGGTTACCAGATGCACGTTTTCAATCACCAGGTGCACGGAGGAAAATGAGCATTTGCATCCATAGTCATGTTTTAAACCGTCCATAAAGCACTCTTGGCCGGCCCCGGCAGAGAGAGAAAGAGATGGTGAAAAAAAAAAAAAAATCATCATCAGACCTTCCATAAATAATTCGGGCCGGCCCCCATTGCTAAAGGTCCGTAGTAGGGTGCGCCATAAGCGGACATGAATAGATGGAACACCGCTAACCGCATAGAAGAACCGTGTTTTGGGTGACCAGGTGCACGTTTTCAATCACCAGTTGCACATTTTCAATCACCAGTTGCACGGAGGATTAATAGCAATCTGCATCCATCGCGATTTCTTAAAGTGTCTATAAAGCACTCAGGACGGGCCCGACCGAGACAGGGCCTTAGTGGGGTGCTCCCATAGCGGGCAACAATGAGAGGGGTGCCTTTAAATTCATTTTGAACCATATTTGAAATTTTGGGTTACCAGATGCACGTTTTCAATCACCAGTTGCACGGAGGATTAATAGCAATCTGCATCCATCGTGATTTCTTAAAGTGTGTAAAAAGCACCCAAGGACGGCCCTGACAGAGAGAGGGCCGTAGTGGGGCACTCCCCTAGCGGGCTATATCAATAGAATGACGGGTAAAAGTATTTAAAAACCCTTTTATAATTTTTGGGTTACCAGATGCACGTTTTCAATCACCAGGTGCACGGAGGAAAATGAGCATTTGCATCCATAGTCATGTTTTAAACCGTCCATAAAGCACTCTTGGCCGGCCCCGGCAGAGAGAGAAAGAGATGGTGAAAAAAAAAAAAAAATCATCATCAGACCTTCCATAAATAATTCGGGCCGGCCCCCATTGCTAAAGGTCCGTAGTAGGGTGCGCCATAAGCGGACATGAATAGATGGAACACCGCTAACCGCATAGAGAACCGTGTTTTGGGTGACCAGGTGCACGTTTTCAATCACCAGTTGCACATTTTCAATCACCAGTTGCACGGAGGATTAATAGCAATCTGCATCCATCGCGATTTCTTAAAGTGTCTATAAAGCACTCAGGACGGGCCCGACCGAGACAGGGCCTTAGTGGGGTGCTCCCATAGCGGGCAACAATGAGAGGGGTGCCTTTAAATTCATTTTGAACCATATTTGAAATTTTGGGTTACCAGATGCACGTTTTCAATCACCAGTTGCACGGAGGATTAATAGCAATCTGCATCCATCGTGATTTCTTAAAGTGTGTAAAAAGCACCCAAGGACGGCCCTGACAGAGAGAGGGCCGTAGTGGGGCACTCCCCTAGCGGGCTATATCAATAGAATGACGGGTAAAAGTATTTAAAACCCTTTATAATTTTTGGGTTACCAGATGCACGTTTTCAATCACCAGGTGCACGGAGGAAAATGAGCATTTGCATCCATAGTCATGTTTTAAACCGTCCATAAAGCACTCTTGGCCGGCCCCGGCAGAGAGAGAAAGAGATGGTGAAAAAAAAAAAAAATCATCATCAGACCTTCCATAAATAATTCGGGCCGGCCCCCATTGCTAAAGGTCCGTAGTAGGGTGCGCCATAAGCGGACATGAATAGATGGAACACCGCTAACCGCATAGAGAACCGTGTTTTGGGTGACCAGGTGCACGTTTTCAATCACCAGTTGCACATTTTCAATCACCAGTTGCACGGAGGATTAATAGCAATCTGCATCCATCGCGATTTCTTAAAGTGTCTATAAAGCACTCAGGACGGGCCCGACCGAGACAGGGCCTTAGTGGGGTGCTCCATAGCGGGCAACAATGAGAGGGGTGCCTTTAAATTCATTTTGAACCATATTTGAAATTTTGGGTTACCAGATGCACGTTTTCAATCACCAGTTGCACGGAGGATTAATAGCAATCTGCATCCATCGTGATTTCTTAAAGTGTGTAAAAAGCACCCAAGGACGGCCCTGACAGAGAGAGGGCCGTAGTGGGGCACTCCCCTAGCGGGCTATATCAATAGAATGACGGGTAAAAGTATTTAAAACCCTTTTATAATTTTGGGTTACCAGATGCACGTTTTCAATCACCAGGTGCACGGAGGAAAATGAGCATTTGCATCCATAGTCATGTTTTAAACCGTCCATAAAGCACTCTTGGCCGGCCCCGGCAGAGAGAGAAAGAGATGGTGAAAAAAAAAAAAAATCATCATCAGACCTTCCATAAATAATTCGGGCCGGCCCCCATTGCTAAAGGTCCGTAGTAGGGTGCGCCATAAGCGGACATGAATAGATGGAACACCGCTAACCGCATAGAGAACCGTGTTTTGTGGTGACCAGGTGCACGTTTTCAATCACCAGTTGCACATTTTCAATCACCAGTTGCACGGAGGATTAATAGCAATCTGCATCCATCGCGATTTCTTAAAGTGTCTATAAAGCACTCAGGACGGGCCCGACCGAGACAGGGCCTTAGTGGGGTGCTCCCATAGCGGGCAACAATGAGAGGGGTGCCTTTAAATTCATTTTGAACCATATTTGAAATTTTGGGTTACCAGATGCACGTTTTCAATCACCAGTTGCACGGAGGATTAATAGCAATCTGCATCCATCGTGATTTCTTAAAGTGTGTAAAAAGCACCCAAGGACGGCCCTGACAGAGAGAGGGCCGTAGTGGGGCACTCCCCTAGCGGGCTATATCAATAGAATGACGGGTAAAAGTATTTAAAACCCTTTTATAATTTTTGGGTTACCAGATGCACGTTTTCAATCACCAGGTGCACGGAGGAAAATGAGCATTTGCATCCATAGTCATGTTTTAAACCGTCCATAAAGCACTCTTGGCCGGCCCCCGGCAGAGAGAGAAAGAGATGGTGAAAAAAAAAAAAAAATCATCATCAGACCTTCCATAAATAATTCGGGCCGGCCCCCATTGCTAAAGGTCCGTAGTAGGGTGCGCCATAAGCGGACATGAATAGATGGAACACCGCTAACCGCATAGAGAACCGTGTTTTGGGTGACCAGGTGCACGTTTTCAATCACCAGTTGCACATTTTCAATCACCAGTTGCACGGAGGATTAATAGCAATCTGCATCCATCGCGATTTCTTAAAGTGTCTATAAAGCACTCAGGACGGGCCCGACCGAGACAGGGCCTTAGTGGGGTGCTCCCATAGCGGGCAACAATGAGAGGGGTGCCTTTAAATTCATTTTGAACCATATTTGAAATTTTGGGTTACCAGATGCACGTTTTCAATCACCAGTTGCACGGAGGATTAATAGCAATCTGCATCCATCGTGATTTCTTAAAGTGTGTAAAAAGCACCCAAGGACGGCCCTGACAGAGAGAGGGCCGTAGTGGGGCACTCCCCTAGCGGGCTATATCAATAGAATGACGGGTAAAAGTATTTAAAACCCTTTTATAATTTTTGGGTTACCAGATGCACGTTTTCAATCACCAGGTGCACGGAGGAAAATGAGCATTTGCATCCATAGTCATGTTTTAAACCGTCCATAAAGCACTCTTGGCCGGCCCCGGCAGAGAGAGAAAGAGATGGTGAAAAAAAAAAAAAAAATCATCATCAGACCTTCCATAAATAATTCGGGCCGGCCCCCCATTGCTAAAGGTCCGTAGTAGGGTGCGCCATAAGCGGACATGAATAGATGGAACACCGCTAACCGCATAGAGAACCGTGTTTGGGTGACCAGGTGCACGTTTTCAATCACCAGTTGCACATTTTCAATCACCAGTTGCACGGAGGATTAATAGCAATCTGCATCCATCGCGATTTCTTAAAGTGTCTATAAAGCACTCAGGACGGGCCCGACCGAGACAGGGCCTTAGTGGGGTGCTCCCATAGCGGGCAACAATGAGAGGGGTGCCTTTAAATTCATTTTGAACCATATTTGAAATTTTGGGTTACCAGATGCACGTTTTCAATCACCAGTTGCACGGAGGATTAATAGCAATCTGCATCCATCGTGATTTCTTAAAGTGTGTAAAAAGCACCCAAGGACGGCCCTGACAGAGAGAGGGCCGTAGTGGGGCACTCCCCTAGCGGGCTATATCAATAGAATGACGGGTAAAAGTATTTAAAACCCTTTTATAATTTTTGGGTTACCAGATGCACGTTTTCAATCACCAGGTGCACGGAGGAAAAATGAGCATTTGCATCCATAGTCATGTTTTAAACCGTCCATAAAGCACTCTTGGCCGGCCCCGGCAGAGAGAGAAAGAGATGGTGAAAAAAAAAAAAAAATCATCATCAGACCTTCCATAAATAATTCGGGCCGGCCCCCATTGCTAAAGGTCCGTAGTAGGGTGCGCCATAAGCGGACATGAATAGATGGAACACCGCTAACCGCATAGAGAACCGTGTTTTGGGTGACCAGGTGCACGTTTTCAATCACCAGTTGCACATTTTCAATCACCAGTTGCACGGAGGATTAATAGCAATCTGCATCCATCGCGATTTCTTAAAGTGTCTATAAAGCACTCAGGACGGGCCCGACCGAGACAGGGCCTTAGTGGGGTGCTCCCATAGCGGGCAACAATGAGAGGGGTGCCTTTAAATTCATTTTGAACCATATTTGAAATTTTGGGTTACCAGATGCACGTTTTCAATCACCAGTTGCACGGAGGATTAATAGCAATCTGCATCCATCGTGATTTCTTAAAGTGTGTAAAAAGCACCCAAGGACGGCCCTGACAGAGAGAGGGCCGTAGTGGGGCACTCCCCTAGCGGGCTATATCAATAGAATGACGGGTAAAAGTATTTAAAACCCTTTTATAATTTTTGGGTTACCAGATGCACGTTTTCAATCACCAGGTGCACGGAGGAAAATGAGCATTTGCATCCATAGTCATGTTTTAAACCGTCCATAAAGCACTCTTGGCCGGCCCCGGCAGAGAGAGAAAGAGATGGTGAAAAAAAAAAAAAAAATCATCATCAGACCT
>NW_023493853.1:77500-106850 GCF_013265735.2 Oncorhynchus mykiss | reverse complement strand
AAATAGTTTCTCGCTTACGGCCACACCGGCCTGAGTACGCCCGATCTCGGAAGCTAAGCAGGGTCGGGCCTGGTTAGTACTTGGATGGGAGACCGCCTGGGAATACCAGGTGCTGTAAGCTTTTTGTCACTGCCTTGTGGAATTTCAACTCTTTGTCCGTTTTTTCCCACAAGGCTGAAATATGTGCCCTCGCTTTGAAATAAGTAAGCAAGGTTAGTTTGTATTTCATCCAACAATCTGTGCTACAAATTATGGCTACAGTATATGCAATTTCATCCACTTTTTGAGATTGCCTTTCGCTTACGGCCACACCGGCCTGAGTATTCCTGATCTCGTCCGATCTCGGAAGCTAAGCAGGGTCGGGCCTGGTTAGTACTTGGATGGAAGACCGCCTGGGAATACCAGGTGCTGTAAGCTTTTTGTCACTGCCTTGTGGAATTTCAACTCTTTGTCCGTTTTTTCCCACAAGGCTGAAATATGTGCCCTCGCTTTGAAATAAGTAAGCAAGGTTAGTTTGTATTTCATCCAACAATCTGTGCTACAAATTATGGCTACAGTATATGCAATTTCATCCACTTTTTGAGATTGCCTTTCGCTTACGGCCACACCGGCCTGAGTATTCCTGATCTCGTCCGATCTCGGAAGCTAAGCAGGGTCGGGCCTGGTTAGTACTTGGATGGAAGACCGCCTGGGAATACCAGGTGCTGTAAGCTTTTTGTCACTGCCTTGTGGAATTTCAACTCTTTGTCCGTTTTTTCCCACAAGGCTGAAATATGTGCCCTCGCTTTGAAATAAGTAAGCAAGGTTAGTTTGTATTTCATCCAACAATCTGTGCTACAAATTATGGCTACAGTATATGCAATTTCATCCACTTTTTGAGATTGCCTTTCGCTTACGGCCACACCGGCCTGAGTACGCCTGATCTCGTCCGATCTCGGAAGCTAAGCAGGGTCGGGCCTGGTTAGTACTTGGATGGGAGACCGCCTGGGAATACCAGGTGCTGTAAGCTTTTTGTCACTGCCTTGTGGAATTTCAACTCTTTGTCCGTTTTTTCCCACAAGGCTGAAATATGTGCCCTCGCTTTGAAATAAGTAAGCAAGGTTAGTTTGTATTTCATCCAACAATCTGTGCTACAAATTATGGCTACAGTATATGCAATTTCTTCCACTTTTTGAGTGACACAAAGATGCTTATCTAAATGGTGGAAATGCAACAGCTGTTAATCAGGCTCACTTTGACTTTACATAGTGCACCAAGAGATAGTTTCTCGCTTACGGCCACACCGGCCTGAGTACGCACCTGTTGATGGGTAATTGACGCACGTGTGAGTGATTGCGCTGAGACTGAGTGTTTGCTCTAGAGAGTTTGTGTTGGAGTTTTGAGCTTTTTGAAGTACAATTTCTTTTTTGTAAATTGATTAAGTTAGATTTATAGTTTGGGGTTGTTCCCCGGCAGCATATTGCTGTTTGGGGGACTTTCCTCCTGTCGTTATTCGGATGGATACAATGGCTTTGACCAACGCTGGAAAAAAGACTACGAACAAAGGAAACATGGATAATGGCGCTGCAGCAAGACAGGCGCAAAAATATGAAAATAATTTAACAGTGGCTGTTGAAATTATGGGAGAAGAGAAGATTACAATGATGGAGGTATTGAGAGGGATTAAAGAAGTTTGTGGACTGGTCTGCGGCTGTCGGGTCAAAGATGAAAAGCGATTTGAAGTGACGCTGTCAAGTGCGAGAGGGAAAGAAAAACTGATGGATGGATTTAAAATCCGGAGCTGTCGAATCATGGCAAAGGATCTATCGCTGGATGAGATGGTTGTATCCTTCTTAAACCTCCCAGTATATATTACAGACGAGGACATCACAGAGCGGCTAAGAGCATGGGGTGTGTCTGCTATATCGCCGGTGAAAAGGCGCTACTGGCCGGGGACGGACATTGCTGATGGGACGCGCTTCTGTAAAGTTAGGTTCACAGACACTGTGCGCTCGTTGCCATATTCTGCCAAATTTGAAACGTTGGAAGGGGCTGAGTACTTCAGAGTAATACACGATCGGCAGGTCAAGGTCTGTAGGCTGTGTATCCAGCCAGGGCACGTACTACGAGAGTGCCCTGATTTCGTATGTCATAAGTGTGGTGAGCAGGGGCATTACGCACGAGAGTGCAAAGGGAGGAGAGAGCGAGGTTGTGTTGGATGCGGGAGGGGTGTAGCGCAGTGCTCCTGTCCCCATGGGGAAGGTGCTCAGGACTGGGCATCACAGGATTTCAGCGCAAATAGTGTCGTGGAGGAGAACGAGGTGGAGGAAGCTGGGGAGGAAATTGGCATGAGTGAGCAACCCCAGGGAGAGAAGGAGGACGAAGAACAGAGGCAGCCAGAGGAGGAAGTGGAGACGGAGCCTTGTACTGAAGGAAGGGAGGCACCCAAGGATGGAGGGATAAGCTCAAGCCTAGACGATGTGGAGTTGGAGGGCGATCCACGGGGAGAGGGGGGCTCCTCTAGGGAGGTGGATACTGCAAGGGATGACTCTCGCAAACGTAAAGAGTTTGAAGAAGAACTGACGGAGGAAGAGAGGGAGAGCTTACGGATTTGGAGGTTGGAGAATAAAAGGAACATGATAATTAAGAAGAAAAAGAAGATGGATGGTTGATCATTGAGGACTAGGAGGGAGGCTGGAGTTGGTGGATGCCTTCTCTGCGGATGTGTTGTGTCTTAGGGAGACTCATTGGACTGAGCAGTGTATGGGTGAAATAAGGCAGAGATGGAATGGACAAATGTACGTGAGTAGAGGTGCTGTGCGGGCATGTGGGGTAGCTATTTTGGTAAAACATAGTTATGTCTAATTTAAATGATGTGCAGATACTGTGGGTAGAATGGGGATGTATAGGTCTAAGCAGGAGGATTTAGAGAGTGTGTTTATGAAGGATTGTGGATTTATTACTGTGGGGGAGGATGGTGGTTTGGTGCATGGGGTTTGATGTGTAAAGTTTAAGAGATATTCAGTAAAAATTTTGAAGGAATTGTTTTGAGAATGTCTTAGGTTCTACTTGATAAGAAGGTGATTTGAAACCCTCTATTCTTATGGAATTTGGTTTAACAAAGTATTGTATGCAAATGGTTGTATAATCTTGGTTTTGGTATATTCATTAATTTGGCTTTCTGATTGATTTGACAGGGGGTGAATTGTGTGCCTGCCAATGTCTAGTATTGTGTTGATTAAAATGGTTTGTGTATTTTGTTGATTACAATGGTTTGTGTATATTAAATTTGTATGTAATGTAAATGAGAATTTTGATAATAAAAAAAAATAATAATAAAAAAAAAAAAAAGTACGCCTGATCTCGTCCGATCTCGGAAGCTAAGCAGGGTCGGGCCTGGTTAGTACTTGGATGGGAGACCGCCTGGGAATACCAGGTGCTGTAAGCTTTTTGTCACTGCCTTGTGGAATTTCAACTCTTTGTCCGTTTTTTCCCACAAGGCTGAAATATGTGCCCTCGCTTTGAAATAAGTAAGCAAGGTTAGTTTGTATTTCATCCAACAATCTGTGCTACAAATTATGGCTACAGTATATGCAATTTCATCCACTTTTTGAGATTGCCTTTCGCTTACGGCCACACCGGCCTGAGTACGCCTGATCTCGTCCGATCTCGGAAGCTAAGCAGGGTCGGGCCTGGTTAGTACTTGGATGGGAGACCGCCTGGGAATACCAGGTGCTGTAAGCTTTTTGTCACTGCCTTGTGGAATTTCAACTCTTTGTCCGTTTTTTCCCACAAGGCTGAAATATGTGCCCTCGCTTTGAAATAAGTAAGCAAGGTTAGTTTGTATTTCATCCAACAATCTGTGCTACAAATTATGGCTACAGTATATGCAATTTCATCCACTTTTTGAGATTGCCTTTCGCTTGCGGCCACACCGGCCTGAGTACGCCTGATCTCGTCCGATCTCGGAAGCTAAGCAGGGTCGGGCCTGGTTAGTACTTGGATGGGAGACCGCCTGGGAATACCAGGTGCTGTAAGCTTTTTGTCACTGCCTTGTGGAATTTCAACTCTTTGTCCGTTTTTTCCCACAAGGCTGAAATATGTGCCCTCGCTTTGAAATAAGTAAGCAAGGTTAGTTTGTATTTCATCCAACAATCTGTGCTACAAATTATGGCTACAGTATATGCAATTTCATCCACTTTTTGAGATTGCCTTTCGCTTGCGGCCACACTGGCCTGAGTACGCCTGATCTCGTCCGATCTCGGAAGCTAAGCAGGGTCGGGCCTGGTTAGTACTTGGATGGGAGACCGCCTGGGAATACCAGGTGCTGTAAGCTTTTTGTCACTGCCTTGTGGAATTTCAACTCTTTGTCCGTTTTTTCCCACAAGGCTGAAATATGTGCCCTCGCTTTGAAATAAGTAAGCAAGGTTAGTTTGTATTTCATCCAACAATCTGTGCTACAAATTATGGCTACAGTATATGCAATTTCATCCACTTTTTGAGATTGCCTTTCGCTTACGGCCACACCGGCCTGAGTACGCCTGATCTCGTCCGATCTCGGAAGCTAAGCAGGGTCGGGCCTGGTTAGTACTTGGATGGGAGACCGCCTGGGAATACCAGGTGCTGTAAGCTTTTTGTCACTGCCTTGTGGAATTTCAACTCTTTGTCCGTTTTTTCCCACAAGGCTGAAATATGTGCCCTCGCTTTGAAATAAGTAAGCAAGGTTAGTTTGTATTTCATCCAACAATCTGTGCTACAAATTATGGCTACAGTATATGCAATTTCATCCACTTTTTGAGATTGCCTTTCGCTTACGGCCACACCGGCCTGAGTATTCCTGATCTCGTCCGATCTCGGAAGCTAAGCAGGGTCGGGCCTGGTTAGTACTTGGATGGAAGACCGCCTGGGAATACCAGGTGCTGTAAGCTTTTTGTCACTGCCTTGTGGAATTTCAACTCTTTGTCCGTTTTTTCCCACAAGGCTGAAATATGTGCCCTCGCTTTGAAATAAGTAAGCAAGGTTAGTTTGTATTTCATCCAACAATCTGTGCTACAAATTATGGCTACAGTATATGCAATTTCTTCCACTTTTTGAGTGACACAAAGATGCTTATCTAAATGGTGGAAATGCAACAGCTGTTAATCAGGCTCACTTTGACTTTACATAGTGCACCAAGAGATAGTTTCTCGCTTACGGCCACACCGGCCTGAGTACGCCTGATCTCGTCCGATCTCGGAAGCTAAGCAGGGTCGGGCCTGGTTAGTACTTGGATGGGAGACCGCCTGGGAATACCAGGTGCTGTAAGCTTTTTGTCACTGCCTTGTGGAATTTCAACTCTTTGTCCGTTTTTTCCCACAAGGCTGAAATATGTGCCCTCGCTTTGAAATAAGTAAGCAAGGTTAGTTTGTATTTCATCCAACAATCTGTGCTACAAATTATGGCTACAGTATATGCAATTTCATCCACTTTTTGAGATTGCCTTTCGCTTACGGCCACACCGGCCTGAGTACGCCTGATCTCGTCCGATCTCGGAAGCTAAGCAGGGTCGGGCCTGGTTAGTACTTGGATGGGAGACCGCCTGGGAATACCAGGTGCTGTAAGCTTTTTGTCACTGCCTTGTGGAATTTCAACTCTTTGTCCGTTTTTTCCCACAAGGCTGAAATATGTGCCCTCGCTTTGAAATAAGTAAGCAAGGTTAGTTTGTATTTCATCCAACAATCTGTGCTACAAATTATGGCTACAGTATATGCAATTTCTTCCACTTTTTGAGTGACACAAAGATGCTTATCTAAATGGTGGAAATGCAACAGCTGTTAATCAGGCTCACTTTGACTTTACATAGTGCACCAAGAGATAGTTTCTCGCTTACGGCCACACCGGCCTGAGTACGCACCTGTTGATGGGTAATTGACGCACGTGTGAGTGATTGCGCTGAGACTGAGTGTTTGCTCTAGAGAGTTTGTGTTGGAGTTTTGAGCTTTTTGAAGTACAATTTCTTTTTTGTAAATTGATTAAGTTAGATTTATAGTTTGGGGTTGTTCCCCGGCAGCATATTGCTGTTTGGGGGACTTTCCTCCTGTCGTTATTCGGATGGATACAATGGCTTTGACCAACGCTGGAAAAAAGACTACGAACAAAGGAAACATGGATAATGGCGCTGCAGCAAGACAGGCGCAAAAATATGAAAATAATTTAACAGTGGCTGTTGAAATTATGGGAGAAGAGAAGATTACAATGATGGAGGTATTGAGAGGGATTAAAGAAGTTTGTGGACTGGTCTGCGGCTGTCGGGTCAAAGATGAAAAGCGATTTGAAGTGACGCTGTCAAGTGCGAGAGGGAAAGAAAAACTGATGGATGGATTTAAAATCCGGAGCTGTCGAATCATGGCAAAGGATCTATCGCTGGATGAGATGGTTGTATCCTTCTTAAACCTCCCAGTATATATTACAGACGAGGACATCACAGAGCGGCTAAGAGCATGGGGTGTGTCTGCTATATCGCCGGTGAAAAGGCGCTACTGGCCGGGGACGGACATTGCTGATGGGACGCGCTTCTGTAAAGTTAGGTTCACAGACACTGTGCGCTCGTTGCCATATTCTGCCAAATTTGAAACGTTGGAAGGGGCTGAGTACTTCAGAGTAATACACGATCGGCAGGTCAAGGTCTGTAGGCTGTGTATCCAGCCAGGGCACGTACTACGAGAGTGCCCTGATTTCGTATGTCATAAGTGTGGTGAGCAGGGGCATTACGCACGAGAGTGCAAAGGGAGGAGAGAGCGAGGTTGTGTTGGATGCGGGAGGGGTGTAGCGCAGTGCTCCTGTCCCCATGGGGAAGGTGCTCAGGACTGGGCATCACAGGATTTCAGCGCAAATAGTGTCGTGGAGGAGAACGAGGTGGAGGAAGCTGGGGAGGAAATTGGCATGAGTGAGCAACCCCAGGGAGAGAAGGAGGACGAAGAACAGAGGCAGCCAGAGGAGGAAGTGGAGACGGAGCCTTGTACTGAAGGAAGGGAGGCACCCAAGGATGGAGGGATAAGCTCAAGCCTAGACGATGTGGAGTTGGAGGGCGATCCACGGGGAGAGGGGGGCTCCTCTAGGGAGGTGGATACTGCAAGGGATGACTCTCGCAAACGTAAAGAGTTTGAAGAAGAACTGACGGAGGAAGAGAGGGAGAGCTTACGGATTTGGAGGTTGGAGAATAAAAGGAACATGATAATTAAGAAGAAAAAGAAGATGGATGGTTGATCATTGAGGACTAGGAGGGAGGCTGGAGTTGGTGGATGCCTTCTCTGCGGATGTGTTGTGTCTTAGGGAGACTCATTGGACTGAGCAGTGTATGGGTGAAATAAGGCAGAGATGGAATGGACAAATGTACGTGAGTAGAGGTGCTGTGCGGGCATGTGGGGTAGCTATTTTGGTAAAACATAGTTATGTCTAATTTAAATGATGTGCAGATACTGTGGGTAGAATGGGGATGTATAGGTCTAAGCAGGAGGATTTAGAGAGTGTGTTTATGAAGGATTGTGGATTTATTACTGTGGGGGAGGATGGTGGTTTGGTGCATGGGGTTTGATGTGTAAAGTTTAAGAGATATTCAGTAAAAATTTTGAAGGAATTGTTTTGAGAATGTCTTAGGTTCTACTTGATAAGAAGGTGATTTGAAACCCTCTATTCTTATGGAATTTGGTTTAACAAAGTATTGTATGCAAATGGTTGTATAATCTTGGTTTTGGTATATTCATTAATTTGGCTTTCTGATTGATTTGACAGGGGGTGAATTGTGTGCCTGCCAATGTCTAGTATTGTGTTGATTAAAATGGTTTGTGTATTTTGTTGATTACAATGGTTTGTGTATATTAAATTTGTATGTAATGTAAATGAGAATTTTGATAATAAAAAAAAATAATAATAAAAAAAAAAAAAAGTACGCCTGATCTCGTCCGATCTCGGAAGCTAAGCAGGGTCGGGCCTGGTTAGTACTTGGATGGGAGACCGCCTGGGAATACCAGGTGCTGTAAGCTTTTTGTCACTGCCTTGTGGAATTTCAACTCTTTGTCCGTTTTTTCCCACAAGGCTGAAATATGTGCCCTCGCTTTGAAATAAGTAAGCAAGGTTAGTTTGTATTTCATCCAACAATCTGTGCTACAAATTATGGCTACAGTATATGCAATTTCATCCACTTTTTGAGATTGCCTTTCGCTTACGGCCACACCGGCCTGAGTACGCCTGATCTCGTCCGATCTCGGAAGCTAAGCAGGGTCGGGCCTGGTTAGTACTTGGATGGGAGACCGCCTGGGAATACCAGGTGCTGTAAGCTTTTTGTCACTGCCTTGTGGAATTTCAACTCTTTGTCCGTTTTTTCCCACAAGGCTGAAATATGTGCCCTCGCTTTGAAATAAGTAAGCAAGGTTAGTTTGTATTTCATCCAACAATCTGTGCTACAAATTATGGCTACAGTATATGCAATTTCATCCACTTTTTGAGATTGCCTTTCGCTTGCGGCCACACCGGCCTGAGTACGCCTGATCTCGTCCGATCTCGGAAGCTAAGCAGGGTCGGGCCTGGTTAGTACTTGGATGGGAGACCGCCTGGGAATACCAGGTGCTGTAAGCTTTTTGTCACTGCCTTGTGGAATTTCAACTCTTTGTCCGTTTTTTCCCACAAGGCTGAAATATGTGCCCTCGCTTTGAAATAAGTAAGCAAGGTTAGTTTGTATTTCATCCAACAATCTGTGCTACAAATTATGGCTACAGTATATGCAATTTCATCCACTTTTTGAGATTGCCTTTCGCTTGCGGCCACACTGGCCTGAGTACGCCTGATCTCGTCCGATCTCGGAAGCTAAGCAGGGTCGGGCCTGGTTAGTACTTGGATGGGAGACCGCCTGGGAATACCAGGTGCTGTAAGCTTTTTGTCACTGCCTTGTGGAATTTCAACTCTTTGTCCGTTTTTTCCCACAAGGCTGAAATATGTGCCCTCGCTTTGAAATAAGTAAGCAAGGTTAGTTTGTATTTCATCCAACAATCTGTGCTACAAATTATGGCTACAGTATATGCAATTTCTTCCACTTTTTGAGTGACACAAAGATGCTTATCTAAATGGTGGAAATGCAACAGCTGTTAATCAGGCTCACTTTGACTTTACATAGTGCACCAAGAGATAGTTTCTCGCTTACGGCCACACCGGCCTGAGTACGCCTGATCTCGTCCGATCTCGGAAGCTAAGCAGGGTCGGGCCTGGTTAGTACTTGGATGGGAGACCGCCTGGGAATACCAGGTGCTGTAAGCTTTTTGTCACTGCCTTGTGGAATTTCAACTCTTTGTCCGTTTTTTCCCACAAGGCTGAAATATGTGCCCTCGCTTTGAAATAAGTAAGCAAGGTTAGTTTGTATTTCATCCAACAATCTGTGCTACAAATTATGGCTACAGTATATGCAATTTCATCCACTTTTTGAGATTGCCTTTCGCTTACGGCCACACCGGCCTGAGTATGCCTGATCTCGTCCGATCTTGGAAGCTAAGCAGGGTCGGGCCTGGTTAGTACTTGGATGGGAGACCGCCTGGGAATACCAGGTGCTGTAAGCTTTTTGTCACTGCCTTGTGGAATTTCAACTCTTTGTCCGTTTTTTCCCACAAGGCTGAAATATGTGCCCTCGCTTTGAAATAAGTAAGCAAGGTTAGTTTGTATTTCATCCAACAATCTGTGCTACAAATTATGGCTACAGTATATGCAATTTCTTCCACTTTTTGAGTGACACAAAGATGCTTATCTAAATGGTGGAAATGCAACAGCTGTTAATCAGGCTCACTTTGACTTTACATAGTGCACCAAGAGATAGTTTCTCGCTTATGGCCACACCGGCCTGAGTACGCCTGATCTCGTCCGATCTCGGAAGCTAAGCAGGGTCGGGCCTGGTTAGTACTTGAATGGGAGACCGCCTGGGAATACCAGGTGCTGTAAGCTTTTTGTCACTGCCTTGTGGAATTTCAACTCTTTGTCCGTTTTTTCCCACAAGGCTGAAATATGTGCCCTCGCTTTGAAATAAGTAAGCAAGGTTAGTTTGTATTTCATCCAACAATCTGTGCTACAAATTATGGCTACAGTATATGCAATTTCTTCCACTTTTTGAGTGACACAAAGATGCTTATCTAAATGGTGGAAATGCAACAGCTGTTAATCAGGCTCACTTTGACTTTACATAGTGCACCAAGAGATAGTTTCTCGCTTACGGCCACACCGGCCTGAGTACGCCTGATCTCGTCCGATCTCGGAAGCTAAGCAGGGTCGGGCCTGGTTAGTACTTGGATGGGAGACCGCCTGGGAATACCAGGTGCTGTAAGCTTTTTGTCACTGCCTTGTGGAATTTCAACTCTTTGTCCGTTTTTTCCCACAAGGCTGAAATATGTGCCCTCGCTTTGAAATAAGTAAGCAAGGTTAGTTTGTATTTCATCCAACAATCTGTGCTACAAATTATGGCTACAGTATATGCAATTTCATCCACTTTTTGAGATTGCCTTTCGCTTACGGCCACACCGGCCTGAGTATGCCTGATCTCGTCCGATCTTGGAAGCTAAGCAGGGTCGGGCCTGGTTAGTACTTGGATGGGAGACCGCCTGGGAATACCAGGTGCTGTAAGCTTTTTGTCACTGCCTTGTGGAATTTCAACTCTTTGTCCGTTTTTTCCCACAAGGCTGAAATATGTGCCCTCGCTTTGAAATAAGTAAGCAAGGTTAGTTTGTATTTCATCCAACAATCTGTGCTACAAATTATGGCTACAGTATATGCAATTTCTTCCACTTTTTGAGTGACACAAAGATGCTTATCTAAATGGTGGAAATGCAACAGCTGTTAATCAGGCTCACTTTGACTTTACATAGTGCACCAAGAGATAGTTTCTCGCTTACGGCCACACCGGCCTGAGTACGCCTGATCTCGTCCGATCTCGGAAGCTAAGCAGGGTCGGGCCTGGTTAGTACTTGAATGGGAGACCGCCTGGGAATACCAGGTGCTGTAAGCTTTTTGTCACTGCCTTGTGGAATTTCAACTCTTTGTCCGTTTTTTCCCACAAGGCTGAAATATGTGCCCTCGCTTTGAAATAAGTAAGCAAGGTTAGTTTGTATTTCATCCAACAATCTGTGCTACAAATTATGGCTACAGTATATGCAATTTCTTCCACTTTTTGAGTGACACAAAGATGCTTATCTAAATGGTGGAAATGCAACAGCTGTTAATCAGGCTCACTTTGACTTTACATAGTGCACCAAGAGATAGTTTCTCGCTTACGGCCACACCGGCCTGAGTACGCCTGATCTCGTCCGATCTCGGAAGCTAAGCAGGGTCGGGCCTGGTTAGTACTTGAATGGGAGACCGCCTGGGAATACCAGGTGCTGTAAGCTTTTTGTCACTGCCTTGTGGAATTTCAACTCTTTGTCCGTTTTTTCCCACAAGGCTGAAATATGTGCCCTCGCTTTGAAATAAGTAAGCAAGGTTAGTTTGTATTTCATCCAACAATCTGTGCTACAAATTATGGCTACAGTATATGCAATTTCTTCCACTTTTTGAGTGACACAAAGATGCTTATCTAAATGGTGGAAATGCAACAGCTGTTAATCAGGCTCACTTTGACTTTACATAGTGCACCAAGAGATAGTTTCTCGCTTACGGCCACACCGGCCTGAGTACGCACCTGTTGATGGGTAATTGACGCACGTGTGAGTGATTGCGCTGAGACTGAGTGTTTGCTCTAGAGAGTTTGTGTTGGAGTTTTGAGCTTTTTGAAGTACAATTTCTTTTTTGTAAATTGATTAAGTTAGATTTATAGTTTGGGGTTGTTCCCCGGCAGCATATTGCTGTTTGGGGGACTTTCCTCCTGTCGTTATTCGGATGGATACAATGGCTTTGACCAACGCTGGAAAAAAGACTACGAACAAAGGAAACATGGATAATGGCGCTGCAGCAAGACAGGCGCAAAAATATGAAAATAATTTAACAGTGGCTGTTGAAATTATGGGAGAAGAGAAGATTACAATGATGGAGGTATTGAGAGGGATTAAAGAAGTTTGTGGACTGGTCTGCGGCTGTCGGGTCAAAGATGAAAAGCGATTTGAAGTGACGCTGTCAAGTGCGAGAGGGAAAGAAAAACTGATGGATGGATTTAAAATCCGGAGCTGTCGAATCATGGCAAAGGATCTATCGCTGGATGAGATGGTTGTATCCTTCTTAAACCTCCCAGTATATATTACAGACGAGGACATCACAGAGCGGCTAAGAGCATGGGGTGTGTCTGCTATATCGCCGGTGAAAAGGCGCTACTGGCCGGGGACGGACATTGCTGATGGGACGCGCTTCTGTAAAGTTAGGTTCACAGACACTGTGCGCTCGTTGCCATATTCTGCCAAATTTGAAACGTTGGAAGGGGCTGAGTACTTCAGAGTAATACACGATCGGCAGGTCAAGGTCTGTAGGCTGTGTATCCAGCCAGGGCACGTACTACGAGAGTGCCCTGATTTCGTATGTCATAAGTGTGGTGAGCAGGGGCATTACGCACGAGAGTGCAAAGGGAGGAGAGAGCGAGGTTGTGTTGGATGCGGGAGGGGTGTAGCGCAGTGCTCCTGTCCCCATGGGGAAGGTGCTCAGGACTGGGCATCACAGGATTTCAGCGCAAATAGTGTCGTGGAGGAGAACGAGGTGGAGGAAGCTGGGGAGGAAATTGGCATGAGTGAGCAACCCCAGGGAGAGAAGGAGGACGAAGAACAGAGGCAGCCAGAGGAGGAAGTGGAGACGGAGCCTTGTACTGAAGGAAGGGAGGCACCCAAGGATGGAGGGATAAGCTCAAGCCTAGACGATGTGGAGTTGGAGGGCGATCCACGGGGAGAGGGGGGCTCCTCTAGGGAGGTGGATACTGCAAGGGATGACTCTCGCAAACGTAAAGAGTTTGAAGAAGAACTGACGGAGGAAGAGAGGGAGAGCTTACGGATTTGGAGGTTGGAGAATAAAAGGAACATGATAATTAAGAAGAAAAAGAAGATGGATGGTTGATCATTGAGGACTAGGAGGGAGGCTGGAGTTGGTGGATGCCTTCTCTGCGGATGTGTTGTGTCTTAGGGAGACTCATTGGACTGAGCAGTGTATGGGTGAAATAAGGCAGAGATGGAATGGACAAATGTACGTGAGTAGAGGTGCTGTGCGGGCATGTGGGGTAGCTATTTTGGTAAAACATAGTTATGTCTAATTTAAATGATGTGCAGATACTGTGGGTAGAATGGGGATGTATAGGTCTAAGCAGGAGGATTTAGAGAGTGTGTTTATGAAGGATTGTGGATTTATTACTGTGGGGGAGGATGGTGGTTTGGTGCATGGGGTTTGATGTGTAAAGTTTAAGAGATATTCAGTAAACATTTTGAAGGAATTGTTTTGAGAATGTCTTAGGTTCTACTTGATAAGGAGGTGATTTGAAACCCTCTATTCTTATGGAATTTGGTTTAACAAAGTATTGTATGCAAATGGTTGTATAATCTTGGTTTTGGTATATTCATTAATTTGGCTTTCTGATTGATTTGACAGGGGGTGAATTGTGTGCCTGCCAATGTCTAGTATTGTGTTGATTAAAATGGTTTGTGTATTTTGTTGATTACAATGGTTTGTGTATATTAAATTTGTATGTAATGTAAATGAGAATTTTGATAATAAAAAAAAATAATAATAAAAAAAAAAAAAAAAAAAGTACGCCTGATCTCGTCCGATCTCGGAAGCTAAGCAGGGTCGGGCCTGGTTAGTACTTGGATGGGAGACCGCCTGGGAATACCAGGTGCTGTAAGCTTTTTGTCACTGCCTTGTGGAATTTCAACTCTTTGTCCGTTTTTTCCCACAAGGCTGAAATATGTGCCCTCGCTTTGAAATAAGTAAGCAAGGTTAGTTTGTATTTCATCCAACAATCTGTGCTACAAATTATGGCTACAGTATATGCAATTTCATCCATTTTTTGAGATTGCTTTTCGCTTACGGCCACACCGGCCTGAGTACGCCTGATCTCGTCCGATCTCGGAAGCTAAGCAGGGTCGGGCCTGGTTAGTTCTTGGATGGGAGACCGCCTGGGAATACCAGGTGCTGTAAGCTTTTTGTCACTGCCCAGTGGAATTTCAACTCTTTGTCCGTTTTTTCCCACAAGGCTTAAATATGTGCCCTCGCTTTGAAATAAGTAAGCAAGGTTAGTTTGTATTTCATCCAACAATCTGTGCTACAAATTATGGCTACAGTATATGCAATTTCTTCCACTTTTTGAGTGACACAAAGATGCTTATCTAAATGGTGGAAATGCAACAGCTGTTAATCAGGCTCACTTTGACTTTACATAGTGCACCAAGAGATAGTTTCTCGCTTACGGCCACACCGGCCTGAGTACGCCTGATCTCGTCCGATCTCGGAAGCTAAGCAGGGTCGGGCCTGGTTAGTACTTGGATGGGAGACCGCCTGGGAATACCAGGTGCTGTAAGCTTTTTGTCACTGCCTTGTGGAATTTCAACTCTTTGTCCGTTTTTTCCCACAAGGCTGAAATATGTGCCCTCGCTTTGAAATAAGTAAGCAAGGTTAGTTTGTATTTCATCCAACAATCTGTGCTACAAATTATGGCTACAGTATATGCAATTTCATCCACTTTTTGAGATTGCCTTTCGCTTACGGCCACACCGGCCTGAGTACGCCTGATCTCGTCCGATCTCGGAAGCTAAGCAGGGTCGGGCCTGGTTAGTACTTGGATGGGAGACCGCCTGGGAATACCAGGTGCTGTAAGCTTTTTGTCACTGCCTTGTGGAATTTCAACTCTTTGTCCGTTTTTTCCCACAAGGCTGAAATATGTGCCCTCGCTTTGAAATAAGTAAGCAAGGTTAGTTTGTATTTCATCCAACAATCTGTGCTACAAATTATGGCTACAGTATATGCAATTTCTTCCACTTTTTGAGTGACACAAAGATGCTTATCTAAATGGTGGAAATGCAACAGCTGTTAATCAGGCTCACTTTGACTTTACATAGTGCACCAAGAGATAGTTTCTCGCTTACGGCCACACCGGCCTGAGTACGCCTGATCTCGTCCGATCTCGGAAGCTAAGCAGGGTCGGGCCTGGTTAGTACTTGGATGGGAGACCGCCTGGGAATACCAGGTGCTGTAAGCTTTTTGTCACTGCCTTGTGGAATTTCAACTCTTTGTCCGTTTTTTCCCACAAGGCTGAAATATGTGCCCTCGCTTTGAAATAAGTAAGCAAGGTTAGTTTGTATTTCATCCAACAATCTGTGCTACAAATTATGGCTACAGTATATGCAATTTCATCCACTTTTTGAGATTGCCTTTCGCTTACGGCCACACCGGCCTGAGTATGCCTGATCTCGTCCGATCTTGGAAGCTAAGCAGGGTCGGGCCTGGTTAGTACTTGGATGGGAGACCGCCTGGGAATACCAGGTGCTGTAAGCTTTTTGTCACTGCCTTGTGGAATTTCAACTCTTTGTCCGTTTTTTCCCACAAGGCTGAAATATGTGCCCTCGCTTTGAAATAAGTAAGCAAGGTTAGTTTGTATTTCATCCAACAATCTGTGCTACAAATTATGGCTACAGTATATGCAATTTCTTCCACTTTTTGAGTGACACAAAGATGCTTATCTAAATGGTGGAAATGCAACAGCTGTTAATCAGGCTCACTTTGACTTTACATAGTGCACCAAGAGATAGTTTCTCGCTTACGGCCACACCGGCCTGAGTACGCCTGATCTCGTCCGATCTCGGAAGCTAAGCAGGGTCGGGCCTGGTTAGTACTTGGATGGGAGACCGCCTGGGAATACCAGGTGCTGTAAGCTTTTTGTCACTGCCTTGTGGAATTTCAACTCTTTGTCCGTTTTTTCCCACAAGGCTGAAATATGTGCCCTCGCTTTGAAATAAGTAAGCAAGGTTAGTTTGTATTTCATCCAACAATCTGTGCTACAAATTATGGCTACAGTATATGCAATTTCATCCACTTTTTGAGATTGCCTTTCGCTTACGGCCACACCGGCCTGAGTATGCCTGATCTCGTCCGATCTTGGAAGCTAAGCAGGGTCGGGCCTGGTTAGTACTTGGATGGGAGACCGCCTGGGAATACCAGGTGCTGTAAGCTTTTTGTCACTGCCTTGTGGAATTTCAACTCTTTGTCCGTTTTTTCCCACAAGGCTGAAATATGTGCCCTCGCTTTGAAATAAGTAAGCAAGGTTAGTTTGTATTTCATCCAACAATCTGTGCTACAAATTATGGCTACAGTATATGCAATTTCTTCCACTTTTTGAGTGACACAAAGATGCTTATCTAAATGGTGGAAATGCAACAGCTGTTAATCAGGCTCACTTTGACTTTACATAGTGCACCAAGAGATAGTTTCTCGCTTACGGCCACACCGGCCTGAGTACGCCTGATCTCGTCCGATCTCGGAAGCTAAGCAGGGTCGGGCCTGGTTAGTACTTGAATGGGAGACCGCCTGGGAATACCAGGTGCTGTAAGCTTTTTGTCACTGCCTTGTGGAATTTCAACTCTTTGTCCGTTTTTTCCCACAAGGCTGAAATATGTGCCCTCGCTTTGAAATAAGTAAGCAAGGTTAGTTTGTATTTCATCCAACAATCTGTGCTACAAATTATGGCTACAGTATATGCAATTTCTTCCACTTTTTGAGTGACACAAAGATGCTTATCTAAATGGTGGAAATGCAACAGCTGTTAATCAGGCTCACTTTGACTTTACATAGTGCACCAAGAGATAGTTTCTCGCTTACGGCCACACCGGCCTGAGTACGCCTGATCTCGTCCGATCTCGGAAGCTAAGCAGGGTCGGGCCTGGTTAGTACTTGAATGGGAGACCGCCTGGGAATACCAGGTGCTGTAAGCTTTTTGTCACTGCCTTGTGGAATTTCAACTCTTTGTCCGTTTTTTCCCACAAGGCTGAAATATGTGCCCTCGCTTTGAAATAAGTAAGCAAGGTTAGTTTGTATTTCATCCAACAATCTGTGCTACAAATTATGGCTACAGTATATGCAATTTCTTCCACTTTTTGAGTGACACAAAGATGCTTATCTAAATGGTGGAAATGCAACAGCTGTTAATCAGGCTCACTTTGACTTTACATAGTGCACCAAGAGATAGTTTCTCGCTTACGGCCACACCGGCCTGAGTACGCACCTGTTGATGGGTAATTGACGCACGTGTGAGTGATTGCGCTGAGACTGAGTGTTTGCTCTAGAGAGTTTGTGTTGGAGTTTTGAGCTTTTTGAAGTACAATTTCTTTTTTGTAAATTGATTAAGTTAGATTTATAGTTTGGGGTTGTTCCCCGGCAGCATATTGCTGTTTGGGGGACTTTCCTCCTGTCGTTATTCGGATGGATACAATGGCTTTGACCAACGCTGGAAAAAAGACTACGAACAAAGGAAACATGGATAATGGCGCTGCAGCAAGACAGGCGCAAAAATATGAAAATAATTTAACAGTGGCTGTTGAAATTATGGGAGAAGAGAAGATTACAATGATGGAGGTATTGAGAGGGATTAAAGAAGTTTGTGGACTGGTCTGCGGCTGTCGGGTCAAAGATGAAAAGCGATTTGAAGTGACGCTGTCAAGTGCGAGAGGGAAAGAAAAACTGATGGATGGATTTAAAATCCGGAGCTGTCGAATCATGGCAAAGGATCTATCGCTGGATGAGATGGTTGTATCCTTCTTAAACCTCCCAGTATATATTACAGACGAGGACATCACAGAGCGGCTAAGAGCATGGGGTGTGTCTGCTATATCGCCGGTGAAAAGGCGCTACTGGCCGGGGACGGACATTGCTGATGGGACGCGCTTCTGTAAAGTTAGGTTCACAGACACTGTGCGCTCGTTGCCATATTCTGCCAAATTTGAAACGTTGGAAGGGGCTGAGTACTTCAGAGTAATACACGATCGGCAGGTCAAGGTCTGTAGGCTGTGTATCCAGCCAGGGCACGTACTACGAGAGTGCCCTGATTTCGTATGTCATAAGTGTGGTGAGCAGGGGCATTACGCACGAGAGTGCAAAGGGAGGAGAGAGCGAGGTTGTGTTGGATGCGGGAGGGGTGTAGCGCAGTGCTCCTGTCCCCATGGGGAAGGTGCTCAGGACTGGGCATCACAGGATTTCAGCGCAAATAGTGTCGTGGAGGAGAACGAGGTGGAGGAAGCTGGGGAGGAAATTGGCATGAGTGAGCAACCCCAGGGAGAGAAGGAGGACGAAGAACAGAGGCAGCCAGAGGAGGAAGTGGAGACGGAGCCTTGTACTGAAGGAAGGGAGGCACCCAAGGATGGAGGGATAAGCTCAAGCCTAGACGATGTGGAGTTGGAGGGCGATCCACGGGGAGAGGGGGGCTCCTCTAGGGAGGTGGATACTGCAAGGGATGACTCTCGCAAACGTAAAGAGTTTGAAGAAGAACTGACGGAGGAAGAGAGGGAGAGCTTACGGATTTGGAGGTTGGAGAATAAAAGGAACATGATAATTAAGAAGAAAAAGAAGATGGATGGTTGATCATTGAGGACTAGGAGGGAGGCTGGAGTTGGTGGATGCCTTCTCTGCGGATGTGTTGTGTCTTAGGGAGACTCATTGGACTGAGCAGTGTATGGGTGAAATAAGGCAGAGATGGAATGGACAAATGTACGTGAGTAGAGGTGCTGTGCGGGCATGTGGGGTAGCTATTTTGGTAAAACATAGTTATGTCTAATTTAAATGATGTGCAGATACTGTGGGTAGAATGGGGATGTATAGGTCTAAGCAGGAGGATTTAGAGAGTGTGTTTATGAAGGATTGTGGATTTATTACTGTGGGGGAGGATGGTGGTTTGGTGCATGGGGTTTGATGTGTAAAGTTTAAGAGATATTCAGTAAACATTTTGAAGGAATTGTTTTGAGAATGTCTTAGGTTCTACTTGATAAGGAGGTGATTTGAAACCCTCTATTCTTATGGAATTTGGTTTAACAAAGTATTGTATGCAAATGGTTGTATAATCTTGGTTTTGGTATATTCATTAATTTGGCTTTCTGATTGATTTGACAGGGGGTGAATTGTGTGCCTGCCAATGTCTAGTATTGTGTTGATTAAAATGGTTTGTGTATTTTGTTGATTACAATGGTTTGTGTATATTAAATTTGTATGTAATGTAAATGAGAATTTTGATAATAAAAAAAAATAATAATAAAAAAAAAAAAAAAAAAAGTACGCCTGATCTCGTCCGATCTCGGAAGCTAAGCAGGGTCGGGCCTGGTTAGTACTTGGATGGGAGACCGCCTGGGAATACCAGGTGCTGTAAGCTTTTTGTCACTGCCTTGTGGAATTTCAACTCTTTGTCCGTTTTTTCCCACAAGGCTGAAATATGTGCCCTCGCTTTGAAATAAGTAAGCAAGGTTAGTTTGTATTTCATCCAACAATCTGTGCTACAAATTATGGCTACAGTATATGCAATTTCATCCACTTTTTGAGATTGCCTTTCGCTTACGGCCACACCGGCCTGAGTATGCCTGATCTCGTCCGATCTTGGAAGCTAAGCAGGGTCGGGCCTGGTTAGTACTTGGATGGGAGACCGCCTGGGAATACCAGGTGCTGTAAGCTTTTTGTCACTGCCTTGTGGAATTTCAACTCTTTGTCCGTTTTTTCCCACAAGGCTGAAATATGTGCCCTCGCTTTGAAATAAGTAAGCAAGGTTAGTTTGTATTTCATCCAACAATCTGTGCTACAAATTATGGCTACAGTATATGCAATTTCTTCCACTTTTTGAGTGACACAAAGATGCTTATCTAAATGGTGGAAATGCAACAGCTGTTAATCAGGCTCACTTTGACTTTACATAGTGCACCAAGAGATAGTTTCTCGCTTACGGCCACACCGGCCTGAGTACGCCTGATCTCGTCCGATCTCGGAAGCTAAGCAGGGTCGGGCCTGGTTAGTACTTGGATGGGAGACCGCCTGGGAATACCAGGTGCTGTAAGCTTTTTGTCACTGCCTTGTGGAATTTCAACTCTTTGTCCGTTTTTTCCCACAAGGCTGAAATATGTGCCCTCGCTTTGAAATAAGTAAGCAAGGTTAGTTTGTATTTCATCCAACAATCTGTGCTACAAATTATGGCTACAGTATATGCAATTTCATCCACTTTTTGAGATTGCCTTTCGCTTACGGCCACACCGGCCTGAGTATGCCTGATCTCGTCCGATCTTGGAAGCTAAGCAGGGTCGGGCCTGGTTAGTACTTGGATGGGAGACCGCCTGGGAATACCAGGTGCTGTAAGCTTTTTGTCACTGCCTTGTGGAATTTCAACTCTTTGTCCGTTTTTTCCCACAAGGCTGAAATATGTGCCCTCGCTTTGAAATAAGTAAGCAAGGTTAGTTTGTATTTCATCCAACAATCTGTGCTACAAATTATGGCTACAGTATATGCAATTTCTTCCACTTTTGGAGTGACACAAAGATGCTTATCTAAATGGTGGAAATGCAACAGCTGTTAATCAGGCTCACTTTGACTTTACATAGTGCACCAAGAGATAGTTTCTCGCTTACGGCCACACCGGCCTGAGTACGCCTGATCTCGTCCGATCTCGGAAGCTAAGCAGGGTCGGGCCTGGTTAGTACTTGAATGGGAGACCGCCTGGGAATACCAGGTGCTGTAAGCTTTTTGTCACTGCCTTGTGGAATTTCAACTCTTTGTCCGTTTTTTCCCACAAGGCTGAAATATGTGCCCTCGCTTTGAAATAAGTAAGCAAGGTTAGTTTGTATTTCATCCAACAATCTGTGCTACAAATTATGGCTACAGTATATGCAATTTCTTCCACTTTTTGAGTGACACAAAGATGCTTATCTAAATGGTGGAAATGCAACAGCTGTTAATCAGGCTCACTTTGACTTTACATAGTGCACCAAGAGATAGTTTCTCGCTTACGGCCACACCGGCCTGAGTACGCCTGATCTCGTCCGATCTCGGAAGCTAAGCAGGGTCGGGCCTGGTTAGTACTTGAATGGGAGACCGCCTGGGAATACCAGGTGCTGTAAGCTTTTTGTCACTGCCTTGTGGAATTTCAACTCTTTGTCCGTTTTTTCCCACAAGGCTGAAATATGTGCCCTCGCTTTGAAATAAGTAAGCAAGGTTAGTTTGTATTTCATCCAACAATCTGTGCTACAAATTATGGCTACAGTATATGCAATTTCTTCCACTTTTTGAGTGACACAAAGATGCTTATCTAAATGGTGGAAATGCAACAGCTGTTAATCAGGCTCACTTTGACTTTACATAGTGCACCAAGAGATAGTTTCTCGCTTACGGCCACACCGGCCTGAGTACGCACCTGTTGATGGGTAATTGACGCACGTGTGAGTGATTGCGCTGAGACTGAGTGTTTGCTCTAGAGAGTTTGTGTTGGAGTTTTGAGCTTTTTGAAGTACAATTTCTTTTTTTGTAAATTGATTAAGTTAGATTTATAGTTTGGGGTTGTTCCCCGGCAGCATATTGCTGTTTGGGGGACTTTCCTCCTGTCGTTATTCGGATGGATACAATGGCTTTGACCAACGCTGGAAAAAAGACTACGAACAAAGGAAACATGGATAATGGCGCTGCAGCAAGACAGGCGCAAAAATATGAAAATAATTTAACAGTGGCTGTTGAAATTATGGGAGAAGAGAAGATTACAATGATGGAGGTATTGAGAGGGATTAAAGAAGTTTGTGGACTGGTCTGCGGCTGTCGGGTCAAAGATGAAAAGCGATTTGAAGTGACGCTGTCAAGTGCGAGAGGGAAAGAAAAACTGATGGATGGATTTAAAATCCGGAGCTGTCGAATCATGGCAAAGGATCTATCGCTGGATGAGATGGTTGTATCCTTCTTAAACCTCCCAGTATATATTACAGACGAGGACATCACAGAGCGGCTAAGAGCATGGGGTGTGTCTGCTATATCGCCGGTGAAAAGGCGCTACTGGCCGGGGACGGACATTGCTGATGGGACGCGCTTCTGTAAAGTTAGGTTCACAGACACTGTGCGCTCGTTGCCATATTCTGCCAAATTTGAAACGTTGGAAGGGGCTGAGTACTTCAGAGTAATACACGATCGGCAGGTCAAGGTCTGTAGGCTGTGTATCCAGCCAGGGCACGTACTACGAGAGTGCCCTGATTTCGTATGTCATAAGTGTGGTGAGCAGGGGCATTACGCACGAGAGTGCAAAGGGAGGAGAGAGCGAGGTTGTGTTGGATGCGGGAGGGGTGTAGCGCAGTGCTCCTGTCCCCATGGGGAAGGTGCTCAGGACTGGGCATCACAGGATTTCAGCGCAAATAGTGTCGTGGAGGAGAACGAGGTGGAGGAAGCTGGGGAGGAAATTGGCATGAGTGAGCAACCCCAGGGAGAGAAGGAGGACGAAGAACAGAGGCAGCCAGAGGAGGAAGTGGAGACGGAGCCTTGTACTGAAGGAAGGGAGGCACCCAAGGATGGAGGGATAAGCTCAAGCCTAGACGATGTGGAGTTGGAGGGCGATCCACGGGGAGAGGGGGGCTCCTCTAGGGAGGTGGATACTGCAAGGGATGACTCTCGCAAACGTAAAGAGTTTGAAGAAGAACTGACGGAGGAAGAGAGGGAGAGCTTACGGATTTGGAGGTTGGAGAATAAAAGGAACATGATAATTAAGAAGAAAAAGAAGATGGATGGTTGATCATTGAGGACTAGGAGGGAGGCTGGAGTTGGTGGATGCCTTCTCTGCGGATGTGTTGTGTCTTAGGGAGACTCATTGGACTGAGCAGTGTATGGGTGAAATAAGGCAGAGATGGAATGGACAAATGTACGTGAGTAGAGGTGCTGTGCGGGCATGTGGGGTAGCTATTTTGGTAAAACATAGTTATGTCTAATTTAAATGATGTGCAGATACTGTGGGTAGAATGGGGATGTATAGGTCTAAGCAGGAGGATTTAGAGAGTGTGTTTATGAAGGATTGTGGATTTATTACTGTGGGGGAGGATGGTGGTTTGGTGCATGGGGTTTGATGTGTAAAGTTTAAGAGATATTCAGTAAACATTTTGAAGGAATTGTTTTGAGAATGTCTTAGGTTCTACTTGATAAGGAGGTGATTTGAAACCCTCTATTCTTATGGAATTTGGTTTAACAAAGTATTGTATGCAAATGGTTGTATAATCTTGGTTTTGGTATATTCATTAATTTGGCTTTCTGATTGATTTGACAGGGGGTGAATTGTGTGCCTGCCAATGTCTAGTATTGTGTTGATTAAAATGGTTTGTGTATTTTGTTGATTACAATGGTTTGTGTATATTAAATTTGTATGTAATGTAAATGAGAATTTTGATAATAAAAAAAAATAATAATAAAAAAAAAAAAAAAAAAAGTACGCCTGATCTCGTCCGATCTCGGAAGCTAAGCAGGGTCGGGCCTGGTTAGTACTTGGATGGGAGACCGCCTGGGAATACCAGGTGCTGTAAGCTTTTTGTCACTGCCTTGTGGAATTTCAACTCTTTGTCCGTTTTTTCCCACAAGGCTGAAATATGTGCCCTCGCTTTGAAATAAGTAAGCAAGGTTAGTTTGTATTTCATCCAACAATCTGTGCTACAAATTATGGCTACAGTATATGCAATTTCATCCATTTTTTGAGATTGCTTTTCGCTTACGGCCACACCGGCCTGAGTACGCCTGATCTCGTCCGATCTCGGAAGCTAAGCAGGGTCGGGCCTGGTTAGTTCTTGGATGGGAGACCGCCTGGGAATACCAGGTGCTGTAAGCTTTTTGTCACTGCCCAGTGGAATTTCAACTCTTTGTCCGTTTTTTCCCACAAGGCTTAAATATGTGCCCTCGCTTTGAAATAAGTAAGCAAGGTTAGTTTGTATTTCATCCAACAATCTGTGCTACAAATTATGGCTACAGTATATGCAATTTCTTCCACTTTTTGAGTGACACAAAGATGCTTATCTAAATGGTGGAAATGCAACAGCTGTTAATCAGGCTCACTTTGACTTTACATAGTGCACCAAGAGATAGTTTCTCGCTTACGGCCACACCGGCCTGAGTACGCCTGATCTCGTCCGATCTCGGAAGCTAAGCAGGGTCGGGCCTGGTTAGTACTTGGATGGGAGACCGCCTGGGAATACCAGGTGCTGTAAGCTTTTTGTCACTGCCTTGTGGAATTTCAACTCTTTGTCCGTTTTTTCCCACAAGGCTGAAATATGTGCCCTCGCTTTGAAATAAGTAAGCAAGGTTAGTTTGTATTTCATCCAACAATCTGTGCTACAAATTATGGCTACAGTATATGCAATTTCATCCACTTTTTGAGATTGCCTTTCGCTTACGGCCACACCGGCCTGAGTACGCCTGATCTCGTCCGATCTCGGAAGCTAAGCAGGGTCGGGCCTGGTTAGTACTTGGATGGGAGACCGCCTGGGAATACCAGGTGCTGTAAGCTTTTTGTCACTGCCTTGTGGAATTTCAACTCTTTGTCCGTTTTTTCCCACAAGGCTGAAATATGTGCCCTCGCTTTGAAATAAGTAAGCAAGGTTAGTTTGTATTTCATCCAACAATCTGTGCTACAAATTATGGCTACAGTATATGCAATTTCTTCCACTTTTTGAGTGACACAAAGATGCTTATCTAAATGGTGGAAATGCAACAGCTGTTAATCAGGCTCACTTTGACTTTACATAGTGCACCAAGAGATAGTTTCTCGCTTACGGCCACACCGGCCTGAGTACGCCTGATCTCGTCCGATCTCGGAAGCTAAGCAGGGTCGGGCCTGGTTAGTACTTGGATGGGAGACCGCCTGGGAATACCAGGTGCTGTAAGCTTTTTGTCACTGCCTTGTGGAATTTCAACTCTTTGTCCGTTTTTTCCCACAAGGCTGAAATATGTGCCCTCGCTTTGAAATAAGTAAGCAAGGTTAGTTTGTATTTCATCCAACAATCTGTGCTACAAATTATGGCTACAGTATATGCAATTTCATCCACTTTTTGAGATTGCCTTTCGCTTACGGCCACACCGGCCTGAGTATGCCTGATCTCGTCCGATCTTGGAAGCTAAGCAGGGTCGGGCCTGGTTAGTACTTGGATGGGAGACCGCCTGGGAATACCAGGTGCTGTAAGCTTTTTGTCACTGCCTTGTGGAATTTCAACTCTTTGTCCGTTTTTTCCCACAAGGCTGAAATATGTGCCCTCGCTTTGAAATAAGTAAGCAAGGTTAGTTTGTATTTCATCCAACAATCTGTGCTACAAATTATGGCTACAGTATATGCAATTTCATCCACTTTTTGAGATTGCCTTTCGCTTACGGCCACACCGGCCTGAGTATGCCTGATCTCGTCCGATCTTGGAAGCTAAGCAGGGTCGGGCCTGGTTAGTACTTGGATGGGAGACCGCCTGGGAATACCAGGTGCTGTAAGCTTTTTGTCACTGCCTTGTGGAATTTCAACTCTTTGTCCGTTTTTTCCCACAAGGCTGAAATATGTGCCCTCGCTTTGAAATAAGTAAGCAAGGTTAGTTTGTATTTCATCCAACAATCTGTGCTACAAATTATGGCTACAGTATATGCAATTTCATCCACTTTTTGAGATTGCCTTTCGCTTACGGCCACACCGGCCTGAGTACGCCTGATCTCGTCCGATCTCGGAAGCTAAGCAGGGTCGGGCCTGGTTAGTACTTGGATGGGAGACCGCCTGGGAATACCAGGTGCTGTAAGCTTTTTGTCACTGCCTTGTGGAATTTCAACTCTTTGTCCGTTTTTTCCCACAAGGCTGAAATATGTGCCCTCGCTTTGAAATAAGTAAGCAAGGTTAGTTTGTATTTCATCCAACAATCTGTGCTACAAATTATGGCTACAGTATATGCAATTTCATCCACTTTTTGAGATTGCCTTTCGCTTACGGCCACACCGGCCTGAGTACGCCTGATCTCGTCCGATCTCGGAAGCTAAGCAGGGTCGGGCCTGGTTAGTACTTGGATGGGAGACCGCCTGGGAATACCAGGTGCTGTAAGCTTTTTGTCACTGCCTTGTGGAATTTCAACTCTTTGTCCGTTTTTTCCCACAAGGCTGAAATATGTGCCCTCGCTTTGAAATAAGTAAGCAAGGTTAGTTTGTATTTCATCCAACAATCTGTGCTACAAATTATGGCTACAGTATATGCAATTTCTTCCACTTTTTGAGTGACACAAAGATGCTTATCTAAATGGTGGAAATGCAACAGCTGTTAATCAGGCTCACTTTGACTTTACATAGTGCACCAAGAGATAGTTTCTCGCTTACGGCCACACCGGCCTGAGTACGCCTGATCTCGTCCGATCTCGGAAGCTAAGCAGGGTCGGGCCTGGTTAGTACTTGGATGGGAGACCGCCTGGGAATACCAGGTGCTGTAAGCTTTTTGTCACTGCCTTGTGGAATTTCAACTCTTTGTCCGTTTTTTCCCACAAGGCTGAAATATGTGCCCTCGCTTTGAAATAAGTAAGCAAGGTTAGTTTGTATTTCATCCAACAATCTGTGCTACAAATTATGGCTACAGTATATGCAATTTCATCCACTTTTTGAGATTGCCTTTCGCTTACGGCCACACCGGCCTGAGTATGCCTGATCTCGTCCGATCTTGGAAGCTAAGCAGGGTCGGGCCTGGTTAGTACTTGGATGGGAGACCGCCTGGGAATACCAGGTGCTGTAAGCTTTTTGTCACTGCCTTGTGGAATTTCAACTCTTTGTCCGTTTTTTCCCACAAGGCTGAAATATGTGCCCTCGCTTTGAAATAAGTAAGCAAGGTTAGTTTGTATTTCATCCAACAATCTGTGCTACAAATTATGGCTACAGTATATGCAATTTCATCCACTTTTTGAGATTGCCTTTCGCTTACGGCCACACCGGCCTGAGTACGCCTGATCTCGTCCGATCTCGGAAGCTAAGCAGGGTCGGGCCTGGTTAGTACTTGGATGGGAGACCGCCTGGGAATACCAGGTGCTGTAAGCTTTTTGTCACTGCCTTGTGGAATTTCAACTCTTTGTCCGTTTTTTCCCACAAGGCTGAAATATGTGCCCTCGCTTTGAAATAAGTAAGCAAGGTTAGTTTGTATTTCATCCAACAATCTGTGCTACAAATTATGGCTACAGTATATGCAATTTCATCCACTTTTTGAGATTGCCTTTCGCTTACGGCCACACCGGCCTGAGTACGCCTGATCTCGTCCGATCTCGGAAGCTAAGCAGGGTCGGGCCTGGTTAGTACTTGGATGGGAGACCGCCTGGGAATACCAGGTGCTGTAAGCTTTTTGTCACTGCCCAGTGGAATTTCAACTCTTTGTCCGTTTTTTCCCACAAGGCTTAAATATGTGCCCTCGCTTTGAAATAAGTAAGCAAGGTTAGTTTGTATTTCATCCAACAATCTGTGCTACAAATTATGGCTACAGTATATGCAATTTCTTCCACTTTTTGAGTGACACAAAGATGCTTATCTAAATGGTGGAAATGCAACAGCTGTTAATCAGGCTCACTTTGACTTTACATAGTGCACCAAGAGATAGTTTCTCGCTTACGGCCACACCGGCCTGAGTACGCCTGATCTCGTCCGATCTCGGAAGCTAAGCAGGGTCGGGCCTGGTTAGTACTTGGATGGGAGACCGCCTGGGAATACCAGGTGCTGTAAGCTTTTTGTCACTGCCTTGTGGAATTTCAACTCTTTGTCCGTTTTTTCCCACAAGGCTGAAATATGTGCCCTCGCTTTGAAATAAGTAAGCAAGGTTAGTTTGTATTTCATCCAACAATCTGTGCTACAAATTATGGCTACAGTATATGCAATTTCATCCACTTTTTGAGATTGCCTTTCGCTTACGGCCACACCGGCCTGAGTATGCCTGATCTCGTCCGATCTCGGAAGCTAAGCAGGGTCGGGCCTGGTTAGTACTTGGATGGGAGACCGCCTGGGAATACCAGGTGCTGTAAGCTTTTTGTCACTGCCTTGTGGAATTTCAACTCTTTGTCCGTTTTTTCCCACAAGGCTGAAATATGTGCCCTCGCTTTGAAATAAGTAAGCAAGGTTAGTTTGTATTTCATCCAACAATCTGTGCTACAAATTATGGCTACAGTATATGCAATTTCATCCACTTTTTGAGATTGCCTTTCGCTTACGGCCACACCGGCCTGAGTACGCCTGATCTCGTCCGATCTCGGAAGCTAAGCAGGGTCGGGCCTGGTTAGTACTTGGATGGGAGACCGCCTGGGAATACCAGGTGCTGTAAGCTTTTTGTCACTGCCTTGTGGAATTTCAACTCTTTGTCCGTTTTTTCCCACAAGGCTGAAATATGTGCCCTCGCTTTGAAATAAGTAAGCAAGGTTAGTTTGTATTTCATCCAACAATCTGTGCTACAAATTATGGCTACAGTATATGCAATTTCATCCACTTTTTGAGATTGCCTTTCGCTTACGGCCACACCGGCCTGAGTATGCCTGATCTCGTCCGATCTCGGAAGCTAAGCAGGGTCGGGCCTGGTTAGTACTTGGATGGGAGACCGCCTGGGAATACCAGGTGCTGTAAGCTTTTTGTCACTGCCTTGTGGAATTTCAACTCTTTGTCCGTTTTTTCCCACAAGGCTGAAATATGTGCCCTCGCTTTGAAATAAGTAAGCAAGGTTAGTTTGTATTTCATCCAACAATCTGTGCTACAAATTATGGCTACAGTATATGCAATTTCATCCACTTTTTGAGATTGCCTTTCGCTTACGGCCACACCGGCCTGAGTACGCCTGATCTCGTCCGATCTCGGAAGCTAAGCAGGGTCGGGCCTGGTTAGTACTTGGATGGGAGACCGCCTGGGAATACCAGGTGCTGTAAGCTTTTTGTCACTGCCTTGTGGAATTTCAACTCTTTGTCCGTTTTTTCCCACAAGGCTGAAATATGTGCCCTCGCTTTGAAATAAGTAAGCAAGGTTAGTTTGTATTTCATCCAACAATCTGTGCTACAAATTATGGCTACAGTATATGCAATTTCATCCACTTTTTGAGATTGCCTTTCGCTTACGGCCACACCGGCCTGAGTACGCCTGATCTCGTCCGATCTCGGAAGCTAAGCAGGGTCGGGCCTGGTTAGTACTTGGATGGGAGACCGCCTGGGAATACCAGGTGCTGTAAGCTTTTTGTCACTGCCTTGTGGAATTTCAACTCTTTGTCCGTTTTTTCCCACAAGGCTGAAATATGTGCCCTCGCTTTGAAATAAGTAAGCAAGGTTAGTTTGTATTTCATCCAACAATCTGTGCTACAAATTATGGCTACAGTATATGCAATTTCTTCCACTTTTTGAGTGACACAAAGATGCTTATCTAAATGGTGGAAATGCAACAGCTGTTAATCAGGCTCACTTTGACTTTACAT
>NW_023493853.1:50000-67500 GCF_013265735.2 Oncorhynchus mykiss | reverse complement strand
GGCATTATGCCAGGGAATGTTCGAACATTGGTGATATGTGTAGCAGGTGTGACAGACCTAAGGACAGATGTAAATGTAAGAAGGTGGATGATGTCTTATTTCTGCAAACAATGGACCTCATTACTGAAGAAGATGAAGAGAGTGTGGCTATGGAGAGAGGGGAAGAGAGTGATATGGAAAGTGTGTCGCAGGTGATTGCAGAGACAGCTATAGATGTGCTTGGAGAGTATGTAATTCCTTCTGGCAGTACTCGAGATGCAGTCTTGGTCTCTGCTGCTGACACGGTGGAGCAGCAGCACAGGATTGGTGAATTAGATACACAGGTAGAGATGGTGCAAGGTGCTTCTCAGGTGCCTGAACCTGCTTTAAGCCTGTGTGAAAATAACACCAAGGAGAGGGCTGGGTCCACTGGAGTTGATGGCACGGTTAAAGAGCATTTTACAAAAGGTTTGAATGTTGCTCCTCTCATAAATCCAAGTCATGAGTCGGAAGAAGAAATAGATAGTGAGGATTTTCAGTTGTTTGCTAGAAATAAGAGATCATTGACGAAAGCTAGGGAGGTGATGGGATCTGGTAAAAAGAAAAAGTCTATTTTGAAATGACGTGTTTTTCTTTGACTATATTTCTGCATACATTAACAATGGTTAAAGTTGCATCACTAAATGGGAACAGTCTGAGAAATATGAACAAATTGGAGCAGGTTTTGGTGTCTGTAAAAGCTGACATGTGGTGTTTTCAAGAGACTAATTGGACAGACTCCAAAATGTTAGAGATTAAGAGCAAATGGTCTGAGCTAATATTTTGTAGTCACGGAAGTGAAAAAACATGTGGAGTTGCTATTCTGGTAAAAAATGATGTGGTTCAAAATGTCAAGCAGGTAAATGCAGATAATCGGGGCAGACTTATTGTTATTGAGTTTGAAGTGCAAAATGTCATTTTCCGTCTAATTAATGTTTATGCTTCGAATATTGAATCGGAAAGGAGAGATATGTTTAATAACCTAAGATCACTGTGTTCAGAAAATTGTATACTGGTAGGAGATTTTAACGTGAAGTGCACTAGAATAGATGTCTCGAGATGTGATAGCTACAGACATGATTCGTCTAGAAATGCTTTATGGGAATTAATGAAAAATGAAAATCTTGTAGATATATGGAGGGCTGAAAATTTAAATAGAAGAGTGTTTTCGAGAAGGCAGGTGGTGTTAAATGAACTAAAACAAAGCAGAATTGATTTATGTTTAGTAAAAGAAGATATGATACAGCAGGTTCAGAAGATGTCATATAACTTTACAGCATACAGTGATCATGCAGTAATGTCATTTCAGATAGGTTTTGCTGTGGAGATGAGAGGGGGAGGTGTCTGGTGTTTAAATGCCAGTCTGTTAAAGGAGGAAAGTTATATAAAGGAAATTGTTGAATGTATCGAAGGTGAAATGTCTAATGTACTGTTAAAAGAGAATGTGTGTTTATGGTGGGAAGAAGTGAAAGTTAAAGTAAAAAACAGGAGTATTAGGTACTCCAAAAATCGTAACCGTGTCGATAAGTTGAAAGAAAAAATGCTTAGAAATAGGATGTTGCAGGAACTTGAAAAGGCTGATGCTGATCCAGACTATGATGTAGTGAACTATTTGAAAATCCATGCAGAGCTAGGGTTTTATGAAAAAAAGAAATGTTTAGGTGCTATTGTTAGGAGTAAGGCACAGTACGCCTTGGAGGGAGAGAAATGTACTTCCTTTTTTCTGGGGCTTGAAAAACGAAAGCAATTTAAGAGTTATATTGTGGAATTGGAAAATGAAAAAGGTGTAAAGGTAAATGATTTTGTGGACATCGTAGATTCAGTTGAATCCTTTTACAGAAATCTTTATAAAAAGAATGATGTAGATAAAGTGTGTGTTGAAAAAGTGTTGGAGAAAATCAGTGCCAAAGTATCTCAGACAGATAGAAGGATGTGTGATGAAAATATTTCAATTATAGAAATCAAGGAAGCAATTGAGAACACTCAAGGAAATAAAAGTCCAGGTTTGGATGGTTTAACAAATGAATTCTATAAAGTTTTTGTGGATATTTTGGCACCCATTTTATTGAAGGTTTTTCAGTATATGGAAGAGAATAAGGAAATCCCTGAGTCTATGTCAATTGGTATGTTAACCATCTTATTTAAAAATAGAGGCAGTAGGTTAAAGTTAGAAAATTATAGGCCTATTAGTCTTCTAAATTCAGATTATAAAATACTGACTAAAGTTTTAGCTAATAGGATGAAAAAGGTGATTGGGAGTATTATTACATCAACACAAGCCTACGGAATACCTGGAAGAGATGTTGCAGATATAATTTGTACAATTAGAGATGTTGTTAATCATATGAAAAATGAAGGTGGTATAGTTTTAAGTTTAGATTTTAAGAAAGCTTTTGATAAAGTGGAACATAGTTTTCTGCTACAGACTTTGGAGAGGTTTGGTTTTGGGCCAAAATTTGTATCTTGGATTAAATTGTTGTATAGTGGAGCAAAAAGTTGTGTTAAATGTAACGGAGTGTTAACAGATACATTCCCTATAGAGAGGTCAGTAAGGCAGGGTTGTCCTTTGTCAGCTCTATTGTACAGTGTTTCTACGGAACCTTTAGCTGTTTTGATACTTGGAGACAAAGAGGTGAGGGGTGTTGGAATCCCAGGTGGTGGTGTCAGTGTTATACATCAGTACGCTGATGACACTACTTTTACTGTGAAGGATGTAGGTAGCATTGAAAGCATTATGAAAATCATAGATATCTACTGTAAGGCATCAGGGGCTGAAGTTAATATAGAGAAGACAGAAATTATGTTTTTTGGGGATATTGATGCAAATAAGTGTGAGATTCCATTTAAGGTAGCTAAGGATTTTATGAAGGTGCTGGGAGTAAATATTGGTGTAAAGGAGAAAGAGGCAAGGGATATAACTTGGACGGGGATTCTCAATAAAATCAAGCAAACTTTGAATTTCTGGAAAAATAGAAAATTAAAGTTAAAAGGTAAAGTAATTGTAGTAAATGCTTTGGTATCATCTAAACTTGTGTATATTTTGGGAGTTCTAGACATGCCAGAGTGGGTTATAAATGAATTGAATAATGTGGTGTCTAACTTTATATGGGATGGTAAAGGTGTTAGAATTGCGCAGAAAACATTGATAGCGGACTATGATGATGGAGGTTTAAAACTTGTAGATTTTGACATTAAAAGAAAAGCTATTAGGATAAAAACAGTAAAGAAATATTTATATGACAGTTTAGATTATGGCTGGAAACATTTTTTCAAAGTCTATTTAGATGAGAGTGGTGGATGTGAAGATAATGGTTTGTTGATGGATCTTAAAAGGAAAATGTGTGAAAAGGTACCAGATTTTTATAAAGAAGTGCTAAATGCATGGGCAGAGTTGTTGCCTAATGTGTATTATGAGTGTGGGCATATTGACCTAATTATGAATCACCCTGTTTTTCTGAATGAGAAAATTAAGTACAAAGAAAAGGTGTTATATAGTGAAGTATTCATGAGTGCAGGTCTTAGACAGATAAAAGACTACACATATGAGGTAATTCCAGGTTTTTTTCCTGAAGAAGCTATTTTTGACACTATCCATGAATGGGATGTAGAGGTGGGTAGGGGAACAGTGAAGAATATGTACGAGAAGATAAAAGAAAGTATACCAAGCACATGGGTGGATTTAATAAATAGTGAAGTTGTTAGAGAAGGTTTATTTGTCTTTCCTAATTTATTTATTGGTAACAGTAAGGAGAAGGCTCAGTTATCTAGTATCCCGGTGAAAAAATTCTATAAAATAATGGTAGAGAAAAATGTGAAAAGGCCAGCTGCGGAGAAAGTTTGGAAAGGAATTTTTCCAACTTTGGACGTAAAAAAGATATGGAAAACTTTAAATGTAAAATATAATAGTATGGAATGTGAAAGTAACGATTTTAAAATAAGGCATAATCGTATATATACAAAGGTGGTGTTACATCAAATCAATAGGGAAATAAAAAGAGAATGTGATCTATGTGGTGAGTTACCAGAAAATTTAATACATTTGTTTGTGGAATGTGAGGAGTTAAAATATTTATTTTGTAAGGTAAAGGGAATGATACATAGAAACTGGAAGGGTGATATTTTGAAAAAATATGTGTGGAATGAATTGGTGTTATTTGGCATGGATGGTAAATGTGAGGGTGTTAATGTTGTTTTGTTAAATGTTGTTTTGAGTTTTGTGAGGTATGCTATTTTTTGTAGGAGGAATTTTGCTTTTTTTGAGGGGAAGAGGGTAAGGGTGTGGGATATTTTTGTAGTATTGTTTAAGAAGCATATAGATATGTTTCATTGTTATGGAAGGGAATGTTTTGATGAAGCTTTTGTGGAGGGGAGTGGGTTGATTTCAAGGGTGGATGGTGGAAGAATTGCTTATCATTTTTGAAATATATTGGTATGTTAATTTCCTTTTGGTTTGTATAGTTGTTCGGTGAGTTGATTTCAACATGCCTGTTTTGTGTGATTAGAATTGAATGTTATGTTTTTATAAGTTTTTGTTGTATTTTATTTATTAAAAAAAAAAAAAAAAAAAAAGTACGCCTGATCTCGTCCGATCTCGGAAGCTAAGCAGGGTCGGGCCTGGTTAGTACTTGGATGGGAGACCGCCTGGGAATACCAGGTGCTGTAAGCTTTTTGTCACTGCCTTGTGGAATTTCAACTCTTTAAAAAAAAAGAAAAAAAAAAAAAAAAAAAAAAAAAAAAAAAAGTACGCCTGATCTCGTCTGATCTCGGAAGCTAAGCAGGGTCGGGCCTGGTTAGTACTTTGATGGGAGACCGCCTGGGAATACCAGGTGCTGTAAGCTTTTTGTCACTGCCTTGTGGAATTTCAACTCTTTGTCCGTTTTTTCCCACAAGGCTGAAATATGTGCCCTCGCTTTGAAATAAGTAAGCAAGGTTAGTTTGTATTTCATCCAACAATCTGTGCTACAAATTATGGCTACAGTATATGCAATTTCTTCCACTTTTTGAGTGACACAAAGATGCTTATCTAAATGGTGGAAATGCAACAGCTGTTAATCAGGCTCACTTTGACTTTACATAGTGCACCAAGAGATAGTTTCTCACTTACGGCCACACCGGCCTGAGTACGCCTGATCTCGTCCGATCTCGGAAGCTAAGCAGGGTCGGGCCTGGTTAGTACTTGGATGGGAGACCGCCTGGGAATACCAGGTGCTGTAAGCTTTTTGTCACTGCCCAGTGGAATTTCAACTCTTTGTCCGTTTTTTCCCACAAGGCTTAAATATGTGCCCTCGCTTTGAAATAAGTAAGCAAGGTTAGTTTGTATTTCATCCAACAATCTGTGCTACAAATTATGGCTACAGTATATGCAATTTCTTCCACTTTTTGAGTGACACAAAGATGCTTATCTAAATGGTGGAAATGCAACAGCTGTTAATCAGGCTCACTTTGACTTTACATAGTGCACCAAGAGATAGTTTCTCGTTTACGGCCACACCGGCCTGAGTACGCCTGATCTCGTCCGATCTCGGAAGCTAAGCAGGGTCGGGCCTGGTTAGTACTTGAATGGGAGACCGCCTGGGAATACCAGGTGCTGTAAGCTTTTTGTCACTGCCTTGTGGAATTTCAACTCTTTGTCCGTTTTTTCCCACAAGGCTGAAATATGTGCCCTCGCTTTGAAATAAGTAAGCAAGGTTAGTTTGTATTTCATCCAACAATCTGTGCTACAAATTATGGCTACAGTATATGCAATTTCATCCACTTTTTGAGATTGCCTTTCGCTTGCGGCCACACCGGCCTGAGTACGCCTGATCTCGTCCGATCTTGGAAGCTAAGCAGGGTCGGGCCTGGTTAGTACTTGGATGGGAGACCGCCTGGGAATACCAGGTGCTGTAAGCTTTTTGTCACTGCCTTGTGGAATTTCAACTCTTTGTCCGTTTTTTCCCACAAGGCTGAAATATGTGCCCTCGCTTTGAAATAAGTAAGCAAGGTTAGTTTGTATTTCATCCAACAATCTGTGCTACAAATTATGGCTACAGTATATGCAATTTCTTCCACTTTTTGAGTGACACAAAGATGCTTATCTAAATGGTGGAAATGCAACAGCTGTTAATCAGGCTCACTTTGACTTTACATAGTGCACCAAGAGATAGTTTCTCGCTTACGGCCACACCGGCCTGAGTACGCCTGATCTCGTCCGATCTCGGAAGCTAAGCAGGGTCGGGCCTGGTTAGTACTTGAATGGGAGACCGCCTGGGAATACCAGGTGCTGTAAGCTTTTTGTCACTGCCTTGTGGAATTTCAACTCTTTGTCCGTTTTTTCCCACAAGGCTGAAATATGTGCCCTCGCTTTGAAATAAGTAAGCAAGGTTAGTTTGTATTTCATCCAACAATCTGTGCTACAAATTATGGCTACAGTATATGCAATTTCATCCACTTTTTGAGATTTTGCTTTTCGCTTGCGGCCACACCGGCCTGAGTACGCCTGATCTCGTCCGATCTCGGAAGCTAAGCAGGGTCGGGCCTGGTTAGTACTTGGATGGGAGACCGCCTGGGAATACCAGGTGCTGTAAGCTTTTTGTCACTGCCTTGTGGAATTTCAACTCTTTGTCCGTTTTTTCCCACAAGGCTGAAATATGTGCCCTCGCTTTGAAATAAGTAAGCAAGGTTAGTTTGTATTTCATCCAACAATCTGTGCTACAAATTATGGCTACAGTATATGCAATTTCTTCCACTTTTTGAGTGACACAAAGATGCTTATCTAAATGGTGGAAATGCAACAGCTGTTAATCAGGCTCACTTTGACTTTACATAGTGCACCAAGAGATAGTTTCTCGTTTACGGCCACACCGGCCTGAGTACGCCTGATCTCGTCCGATCTCGGAAGCTAAGCAGGGTCGGGCCTGGTTAGTACTTGGATGGGAGACCGCCTGGGAATACCAGGTACTGTAAGCTTTTTGTCACTGCCTTGTGGAATTTCAACTCTTTGTCCGTTTTTTCCCACAAGGCTGAAATATGTGCCCTCGCTTTGAAATAAGTAAGCAAGGTTAGTTTGTATTTCATCCAACAATCTGTGCTACAAATTATGGCTACAGTATATGCAATTTCATCCACTTTTTGAGATTGCCTTTCGCTTGCGGCCACACCGGCCTGAGTACGCCTGATCTCGTCCGATCTCGGAAGCTAAGCAGGGTCGGGCCTGGTTAGTACTTGGATGGGAGACCGCCTGGGAATACCAGGTGCTGTAAGCTTTTTGTCACTGCCTTGTGGAATTTCAACTCTTTGTCCGTTTTTTCCCACAAGGCTGAAATATGTGCCCTCGCTTTGAAATAAGTAAGCAAGGTTAGTTTGTATTTCATCCAACAATCTGTGCTACAAATTATGGCTACAGTATATGCAATTTCTTCCACTTTTTGAGTGACACAAAGATGCTTATCTAAATGGTGGAAATGCAACAGCTGTTAATCAGGCTCACTTTGACTTTACATAGTGCACCAAGAGATAGTTTCTCGCTTACGGCCACACCGGCCTGAGTACGCCTGATCTCGTCTGATCTCGGAAGCTAAGCAGGGTCGGGCCTGGTTAGTACTTGGATGGGAGACCGTCTGGGAATACCAGGTGCTGTAAGCTTTTTGTCACTGCCTTGTGGAATTTCAACTCTTTGTCCGTTTTTTCCCACAAGGCTGAAATATGTGCCCTCGCTTTGAAATAAGTAAGCAAGGTTAGTTTGTATTTCATCCAACAATCTGTGCTACAAATTATGGCTACAGTATATGCAATTTCTTCCACTTTTTGAGTGACACAAAGATGCTTATCTAAATGGTGGAAATGCAACAGCTGTTAATCAGGCTCACTTTGACTTTACATAGTGCACCAAGAGATAGTTTCTCACTTACGGCCACACCGGCCTGAGTACGCCTGATCTCGTCCGATCTCGGAAGCTAAGCAGGGTCGGGCCTGGTTAGTACTTGGATGGGAGACCGCCTGGGAATACCAGGTGCTGTAAGCTTTTTGTCACTGCCTTGTGGAATTTCAACTCTTTGTCCGTTTTTTCCCACAAGGCTGAAATATGTGCCCTCGCTTTGAAATAAGTAAGCAAGGTTAGTTTGTATTTCATCCAACAATCTGTGCTACAAATTATGGCTACAGTATATGCAATTTCATCCATTTTTTGAGATTGCCTTTCGCTTACGGCCACACCGGCCTGAGTACGCCTGATCTCGTCCGATCTCGGAAGCTAAGCAGGGTCGGGCCTGGTTAGTACTTGGATGGGAGACCGCCTGGGAATACCAGGTGCTGTAAGCTTTTTGTCACTGCCCAGTGGAATTTCAACTCTTTGTCCGTTTTTTCCCACAAGGCTTAAATATGTGCCCTCGCTTTGAAATAAGTAAGCAAGGTTAGTTTGTATTTCATCCAACAATCTGTGCTACAAATTATGGCTTCAGTATATGCAATTTCTTCCACTTTTTGAGTGACACAAAGATGCTTATCTAAATGGTGGAAATGCAACAGCTGTTAATCAGGCTCACTTTGACTTTACATAGTGCACCAAGAGATAGTTTCTCGTTTACGGCCACACCGGCCTGAGTACGCCTGATCTCGTCCGATCTCGGAAGCTAAGCAGGGTCGGGCCTGGTTAGTACTTGAATGGGAGACCGCCTGGGAATACCAGGTGCTGTAAGCTTTTTGTCACTGCCTTGTGGAATTTCAACTCTTTGTCCGTTTTTTCCCACAAGGCTGAAATATGTGCCCTCGCTTTGAAATAAGTAAGCAAGGTTAGTTTGTATTTCATCCAACAATCTGTGCTACAAATTATGGCTACAGTATATGCAATTTCATCCACTTTTTGAGATTGCCTTTCGCTTGCGGCCACACCGGCCTGAGTACGCCTGATCTCGTCCGATCTTGGAAGCTAAGCAGGGTCGGGCCTGGTTAGTACTTGGATGGGAGACCGCCTGGGAATACCAGGTGCTGTAAGCTTTTTGTCACTGCCTTGTGGAATTTCAACTCTTTGTCCGTTTTTTCCCACAAGGCTGAAATATGTGCCCTCGCTTTGAAATAAGTAAGCAAGGTTAGTTTGTATTTCATCCAACAATCTGTGCTACAAATTATGGCTACAGTATATGCAATTTCTTCCACTTTTTGAGTGACACAAAGATGCTTATCTAAATGGTGGAAATGCAACAGCTGTTAATCAGGCTCACTTTGACTTTACATAGTGCACCAAGAGATAGTTTCTCGTTTACGGCCACACCGGCCTGAGTACGCCTGATCTCGTCCGATCTCGGAAGCTAAGCAGGGTCGGGCCTGGTTAGTACTTGAATGGGAGACCGCCTGGGAATACCAGGTGCTGTAAGCTTTTTGTCACTGCCTTGTGGAATTTCAACTCTTTGTCCGTTTTTTCCCACAAGGCTGAAATATGTGCCCTCGCTTTGAAATAAGTAAGCAAGGTTAGTTTGTATTTCATCCAACAATCTGTGCTACAAATTATGGCTACAGTATATGCAATTTCATCCATTTTTTGAGATTGCCTTTCGCTTACGGCCACACCGGCCTGAGTACGCCTGATCTCGTCCGATCTCGGAAGCTAAGCAGGGTCGGGCCTGGTTAGTACTTGGATGGGAGACCGCCTGGGAATACCAGGTGCTGTAAGCTTTTTGTCACTGCCCAGTGGAATTTCAACTCTTTGTCCGTTTTTTCCCACAAGGCTTAAATATGTGCCCTCGCTTTGAAATAAGTAAGCAAGGTTAGTTTGTATTTCATCCAACAATCTGTGCTACAAATTATGGCTACAGTATATGCAATTTCTTCCACTTTTTGAGTGACACAAAGATGCTTATCTAAATGGTGGAAATGCAACAGCTGTTAATCAGGCTCACTTTGACTTTACATAGTGCACCAAGAGATAGTTTCTCGTTTACGGCCACACCGGCCTGAGTACGCCTGATCTCGTCCGATCTCGGAAGCTAAGCAGGGTCGGGCCTGGTTAGTACTTGAATGGGAGACCGCCTGGGAATACCAGGTGCTGTAAGCTTTTTGTCACTGCCTTGTGGAATTTCAACTCTTTGTCCGTTTTTTCCCACAAGGCTGAAATATGTGCCCTCGCTTTGAAATAAGTAAGCAAGGTTAGTTTGTATTTCATCCAACAATCTGTGCTACAAATTATGGCTACAGTATATGCAATTTCATCCACTTTTTGAGATTGCCTTTCGCTTGCGGCCACACCGGCCTGAGTACGCCTGATCTCGTCCGATCTTGGAAGCTAAGCAGGGTCGGGCCTGGTTAGTACTTGGATGGGAGACCGCCTGGGAATACCAGGTGCTGTAAGCTTTTTGTCACTGCCTTGTGGAATTTCAACTCTTTGTCCGTTTTTTCCCACAAGGCTGAAATATGTGCCCTCGCTTTGAAATAAGTAAGCAAGGTTAGTTTGTATTTCATCCAACAATCTGTGCTACAAATTATGGCTACAGTATATGCAATTTCTTCCACTTTTTGAGTGACACAAAGATGCTTATCTAAATGGTGGAAATGCAACAGCTGTTAATCAGGCTCACTTTGACTTTACATAGTGCACCAAGAGATAGTTTCTCGCTTGCGGCCACACCGGCCTGAGTACGCCTGATCTCGTCCGATCTCGGAAGCTAAGCAGGGTCGGGCCTGGTTAGTACTTGAATGGGAGACCGCCTGGGAATACCAGGTGCTGTAAGCTTTTTGTCACTGCCTTGTGGAATTTCAACTCTTTGTCCGTTTTTTCCCACAAGGCTGAAATATGTGCCCTCGCTTTGAAATAAGTAAGCAAGGTTAGTTTGTATTTCATCCAACAATCTGTGCTACAAATTATGGCTACAGTATATGCAATTTCATCCACTTTTTGAGATTTTGCTTTTCGCTTGCGGCCACACCGGCCTGAGTACGCCTGATCTCGTCCGATCTCGGAAGCTAAGCAGGGTCGGGCCTGGTTAGTACTTGGATGGGAGACCGCCTGGGAATACCAGGTGCTGTAAGCTTTTTGTCACTGCCTTGTGGAATTTCAACTCTTTGTCCGTTTTTTCCCACAAGGCTGAAATATGTGCCCTCGCTTTGAAATAAGTAAGCAAGGTTAGTTTGTATTTCATCCAACAATCTGTGCTACAAATTATGGCTACAGTATATGCAATTTCATCCACTTTTTGAGATTGCCTTTCGCTTACGGCCACACCGGCCTGAGTACGCCTGATCTCGTCCGATCTCGGAAGCTAAGCAGGGTCGGGCCTGGTTAGTACTTGGATGGGAGACCGCCTGGGAATACCAGGTGCTGTAAGCTTTTTGTCACTGCCTTGTGGAATTTCAACTCTTTGTCCGTTTTTTCCCACAAGGCTGAAATATGTGCCCTCGCTTTGAAATAAGTAAGCAAGGTTAGTTTGTATTTCATCCAACAATCTGTGCTACAAATTATGGCTACAGTATATGCAATTTCTTCCACTTTTTGAGTGACACAAAGATGCTTATCTAAATGGTGGAAATGCAACAGCTGTTAATCAGGCTCACTTTGACTTTACATAGTGCACCAAGAGATAGTTTCTCGCTTACGGCCACACCGGCCTGAGTACGCCTGATCTCGTCCGATCTCGGAAGCTAAGCAGGGTCGGGCCTGGTTAGTACTTGGATGGGAGACCGCCTGGGAATACCAGGTGCTGTAAGCTTTTTGTCACTGCCTTGTGGAATTTCAACTCTTTGTCCGTTTTTTCCCACAAGGCTGAAATATGTGCCCTCGCTTTGAAATAAGTAAGCAAGGTTAGTTTGTATTTCATCCAACAATCTGTGCTACAAATTATGGCTACAGTATATGCAATTTCATCCATTTTTTGAGATTGCCTTTCGCTTACGGCCACACCGGCCTGAGTACGCCTGATCTCGTCCGATCTCGGAAGCTAAGCAGGGTCGGGCCTGGTTAGTACTTGGATGGGAGACCGCCTGGGAATACCAGGTGCTGTAAGCTTTTTGTCACTGCCCAGTGGAATTTCAACTCTTTGTCCGTTTTTTCCCACAAGGCTTAAATATGTGCCCTCGCTTTGAAATAAGTAAGCAAGGTTAGTTTGTATTTCATCCAACAATCTGTGCTACAAATTATGGCTACAGTATATGCAATTTCTTCCACTTTTTGAGTGACACAAAGATGCTTATCTAAATGGTGGAAATGCAACAGCTGTTAATCAGGCTCACTTTGACTTTACATAGTGCACCAAGAGATAGTTTCTCGTTTACGGCCACACCGGCCTGAGTACGCCTGATCTCGTCCGATCTCGGAAGCTAAGCAGGGTCGGGCCTGGTTAGTACTTGAATGGGAGACCGCCTGGGAATACCAGGTGCTGTAAGCGTTTTGTCACTGCCTTGTGGAATTTCAACTCTTTGTCCGTTTTTTCCCACAAGGCTGAAATATGTGCCCTCGCTTTGAAATAAGTAAGCAAGGTTAGTTTGTATTTCATCCAACAATCTGTGCTACAAATTATGGCTACAGTATATGCAATTTCATCCACTTTTTGAGATTGCCTTTCGCTTGCGGCCACACCGGCCTGAGTACGCCTGATCTCGTCCGATCTTGGAAGCTAAGCAGGGTCGGGCCTGGTTAGTACTTGGATGGGAGACCGCCTGGGAATACCAGGTGCTGTAAGCTTTTTGTCACTGCCTTGTGGAATTTCAACTCTTTGTCCGTTTTTTCCCACAAGGCTGAAATATGTGCCCTCGCTTTGAAATAAGTAAGCAAGGTTAGTTTGTATTTCATCCAACAATCTGTGCTACAAATTATGGCTACAGTATATGCAATTTCTTCCACTTTTTGAGTGACACAAAGATGCTTATCTAAATGGTGGAAATGCAACAGCTGTTAATCAGGCTCACTTTGACTTTACATAGTGCACCAAGAGATAGTTTCTCGTTTACGGCCACACCGGCCTGAGTACGCCTGATCTCGTCCGATCTCGGAAGCTAAGCAGGGTCACCGCCTGGGAATACCAGGTGCTGTAAGCTTTTTGTCACTGCCTTGTGGAATTTCAACTCTTTGTCCGTTTTTTCCCACAAGGCTGAAATATGTGCCCTCGCTTTGAAATAAGTAAGCAAGGTTAGTTTGTATTTCATCCAACAATCTGTGCTACAAATTATGGCTACAGTATATGCAATTTCATCCACTTTTTGAGTGACACAAAGATGCTTATCTAAATGGTGGAAATGCAACAGCTGTTAATCAGGCTCACTTTGACTTTACATAGTGCACCAAGAGATAGTTTCTCGCTTACGGCCACACCGGCCTGAGTACGCACCTGTTGATGGGTAATTGACGCACGTGTGAGTGATTGCGCTGAGACTGAGTGTTTGCTCTAGAGAGTTTGTGTTGGAGTTTTGAGCTTTTTGAAGTACAATTTCTTTTTGTAAATTGATTAAGTTAGATTTATAGTTTGGGGTTGTTCCCCGGCAGCATATTGCTGTTTGGGGGACTTTCCTCCTGTCGTTATTCGGATGGATACAATGGCTTTGACCAACGCTGGAAAAAAGACTACGAACAAAGGAAACATGGATAATGGCGCTGCAGCAAGACAGGCGCAAAAATATGAAAAGAATTTAACAGTGGCTGTTGAAATTATGGGAGAAGAGAAGATTACAATGATGGAGGTATTGAGAGGGATTAAAGAAGTTTGTGGACTGGTCTGCGGCTGTCGGGTCAAAGATGAAAAGCGATTTGAAGTGACGCTGTCAAGTGCGAGAGGGAAAGAAAAACTGATGGATGGATTTAAAATCCGGAGCTGTCGAATCATGGCAAAGGATCTATCGTTGGATGAGATGGTTGTATCCTTCTTAAACCTCCCAGTATATATTACAGACGAGGACATCACAGAGCGGCTAAGAGCATGGGGTGTGTCTGCTATATCGCCGGTGAAAAGGCGCTACTGGCCGGGGACGGACATTGCTGATGGGACGCGCTTCTGTAAAGTTAGGTTCACAGACACTGTGCGCTCGTTGCCATATTCTGCCAAATTTGAAACGTTGGAAGGGGCTGAGTACTTCAGAGTAATACACGATCGGCAGGTCAAGGTCTGTAGGCTGTGTATCCAGCCAGGGCACGTGCTACGAGAGTGCCCTGATTTCGCATGTCATAAGTGTGGTGAGCAGGGGCATTACGCACGAGAGTGCAATGGGAGGAGAGAGCGAGGTTGTGTTGGATGCGGGAGGGGTGTAGCGCAGTGCTCCTGTCCCCATGGGGAAGGTGCTCAGGACTGGGCATCACAGGATTTCAGCGCAAATAGTGTCGTGGAGGAGAACGAGGTGGAGGAAGCTGGGGAGGAAATTGGCATGAGTGAGCAACCCCAGGGAGAGAAGGAGGACGAAGAACAGAGGCAGCCAGAGGAGGAAGTGGAGACGGAGCCTTGTATTGAAGGAAGGGAGGCACCCAAAGATGGAGGGATAAGCTCAAGCCTAGACGATGTAGAGTTGGAGGGCGATCCTCGTGGAGAGGGGGGCTCCTCTAGGGAGGTGGATAATGCAAGGGATGACTCTCGCAAACGTAAAGAGTCTGAAGAAGAGCTGTCGGAGGAAGAGTTGGAGTACATACAATCAATGCGTTGGGATAGTAAAAGGAACAGGATAACCAAGAAGAAAAAGAAGAAAAAAGATCAATCATGATGGACTGGATTCATCCCCTCTTTATAGTCATAATGGTGTCTATTAATTAGTATCTATTAACACCAATGGACTTCGTAGCAAAGAAAAGCTAGAGCTGGTGTTGGAAGCCTTCTCTGCGGATATATTATGTCTTCAGGAGACCCATTGGACTGAGCCGTATATGGATAATGTAAGGCAGAGATGGAATGGACTAATGTACGTGAGTAATGGTACTGTGCGGGCATGTGGGGTAGCTATTTTGGTAAAACATGACGTTGTGTCTAACTTAAATTTGTTATGTGCTGACACTGTGGGTCGAATGGTGGGAGTGGGTTTCACTTATCAAGATATGGAGTACTCGTTGTACAATGTCTATGCTCCTAATAATGAAATTGAGAGGAGGGTTATGTTTATGTCTATGGGAGGATTATGTGGGAAAAACTGTTTGCTTGTTGGGGATTTTAATGTATGGATGGATAGGCTAGATGCCTCAAGTAGCGCACATTTTAGCTCTGACTCATCTCGGGGAGCGCTATTAAGGCTAATGAGGGATGAGGATTGGGTGGATATATGGAGGGAGAGGAATCCAGATAAGCGGGTGTTCTCTCGAAGACAAGTGGTGAGGGGTGAGCTCAAGCAGTCACGTATAGATTTGTGTCTCACTCATAGAGAGGTTGCGCACTTGGTTGTGGGGGTAAAGTATTCACACACATTTTTTAGTGACCATGATGCTCTGCTTTTCAGGCTGGGTGCATCAGGGGAGGGGAGGGGGGGTGGTTTGTGGTGTCTTAATGCCAGTATGCTGAAGGATGAGGTGTTTAGGGCAGCAGTGAAAGAGTGTGTGAATGACGCCGTGTCAGATCCTTTATTTGAGTCGGATGTGAGTGTGTGGTGGGAAGGATTAAAAGGGGAGTTCAAGCGGCTGGCAATATCTAGTGCAAGACGGGCAAATGTGACAAGGAGGAGGGAGGAGGGGATTCTTAAATCTCGCCTGTTATTGGAGTTAGAAAAGGTAGAAAACTGCCCAGGCTATGATGTGACAGAGTACCTGAGGGTGAGGGAGGAGTTGAGGGTCGTAGAGAGGCACAGGTGCATGGGGGCAGTGGTGAGGAGTAGAGCACAGTATGTGGTGGAGGGGGAGAGAAATACTGCTTTTTTCCTGGGGTTAGAAAGGAGGAAGCAGGAAAGGAGTTTTCTAACTGAGCTGATAAATGAGAGGGGGGAGAGGGTGACAGATCTGGAAGGAATTTTGAATACAGTGCATTCTTTTTATAAGGGCTTATTTACGTCGGGTGGGGTAGATGAAGTGTGTATGAGAAGAGTGCTAGACGCAGTAGAGGCTAGGGTGTCGACTGAGGATGTAGAGATGTGTGATGCTGATTTTACATTGGCAGAGGTTAAAGCTGCCATATTGGGCCTGAACTTGAATAAGAGCCCGGGTTCAGATGGTCTTACTGCAGAGTTTTACCGTGAGTTTAGTGACATACTGGCCCCACTAATGCTGCGTGTGTATGTGTGTATGGAGGAGAAGAGGGTAGTCCCTGAATCTTTAGCTATGGGTGTGTTGACTGTGTTGTACAAAGGGAAGGGGAGCAGACTGAAATTAGAGAACTACAGACCAATAACCCTTTTGAACTCCGACAATAAGGTGCTTGCGAAGATAATGGCTAATAGGTTGAATAAGGTGATGGGAAGCATCATAGCACCTACTCAGGCCTATGGAGTTCCGGGGCGGGATGTAGTGGACACCCTCTGCACTATCCGGGATGTGGTGAAGCAGATGGGGGAGGTGGGTGGGGCGGTGCTCTGTCTAGATCTGAATAAAGCCTTTGATCGGGTGGAGCATCGGTTCCTGTTAGAGGCCTTGGAAAGATTTGGGTTCGGGCCTCGTCTTAAAGGATGGGTGAAGCTTTTGTATGGGTCAGCGTGCAGTGTCGTGAAATGTAATGGTGTGCTGACTGATCCTTTTCCCCTGGGCAGGTCTGTTAGGCAGGGTTGTCCATTGTCTGCACTACTATACAGCGTCTCAGTAGAGCCTTTAGCGGCGTTTGTAAAGCGGAATGGAGGAGTGCATGGAGTGGACCTCCCGGGGGGAGGCGTCAGTGTACTGCATCATTATGCTGATGACACCACCTGTACTTTGCGGGATGGAGAGAGTGTGAATTGTCTGATGAAGTGTTTTGATGTATATGGGAGAGCTTCTGGGGCTAAGGTGAATGTAGAAAAGTCTCAAATGTTATGTGCTGATGATACTGTTATGTCTACATGTAACATTCCTTTTAAGACTGTTAAGGGGCATGTGAGAATTTTGGGTGTGAATATTGGGGTAGATGAGCGGGAGGCGAGGGACTTAACTTGGACAGGGGTGATTAATAAAATAAAGACGACTCTGAATTACTGGAAACAAAGGAAATTAAAATTGAGGGGGAAAGTGGTTGTGGTGAATGCATTGTTAATGTCAAAATGTGTGTATACCTTAGGGGTTATGGACATGCCTGTATGGGCTCTGAAGGGAATTAATAATTTAATGTCTGATTTCCTGTGGGGTGGGAAGGGGGTGAAGATTGCTCATGATGTAATGATAGCAGATTATGATAGGGGTGGTTTGAGATTAATAGATCTGGAGGTGAAGTTAAAAGCCATGAGGGTGAAGAGAGTACAACGGTTTTTGTATGGGGAGGAGGGTCAGGGGTGGAAGGAGTTTTTCAGGCATTGGTTGCATAGGAGTGGAGGTTGTGGAGATTATGGGTTGTTAATGTGTTTCAAGCCCAGCATGTATGCAGAGGTGCCTGAGTTTTATCAGGAGGTGTTCAGGGCCTGGGCGGAGTTCTTACCGCAAGTAAGTTATGAGTGTGAC
>NW_023493853.1:12500-45000 GCF_013265735.2 Oncorhynchus mykiss | reverse complement strand
GTCCGATCTCGGAAGCTAAGCAGGGTCGGGCCTGGTTAGTACTTGGATGGGAGACCGCCTGGGAATACCAGGTGCTGTAAGCTTTTTGTCACTGCCCAGTGGAATTTCAACTCTTTGTCCGTTTTTTCCCACAAGGCTTAAATATGTGCCCTCGCTTTGAAATAAGTAAGCAAGGTTAGTTTGTATTTCATCCAACAATCTGTGCTACAAATTATGGCTACAGTATATGCAATTTCTTCCACTTTTTGAGTGACACAAAGATGCTTATCTAAATGGTGGAAATGCAACAGCTGTTAATCAGGCTCACTTTGACTTTACATAGTGCACCAAGAGATAGTTTCTCGTTTACGGCCACACCGGCCTGAGTACGCCTGATCTCGTCCGATCTCGGAAGCTAAGCAGGGTCGGGCCTGGTTAGTACTTGAATGGGAGACCGCCTGGGAATACCAGGTGCTGTAAGCTTTTTGTCACTGCCTTGTGGAATTTCAACTCTTTGTCCGTTTTTTCCCACAAGGCTGAAATATGTGCCCTCGCTTTGAAATAAGTAAGCAAGGTTAGTTTGTATTTCATCCAACAATCTGTGCTACAAATTATGGCTACAGTATATGCAATTTCATCCACTTTTTGAGATTGCCTTTCGCTTGCGGCCACACCGGCCTGAGTACGCCTGATCTCGTCCGATCTTGGAAGCTAAGCAGGGTCGGGCCTGGTTAGTACTTGGATGGGAGACCGCCTGGGAATACCAGGTGCTGTAAGCTTTTTGTCACTGCCTTGTGGAATTTCAACTCTTTGTCCGTTTTTTCCCACAAGGCTGAAATATGTGCCCTCGCTTTGAAATAAGTAAGCAAGGTTAGTTTGTATTTCATCCAACAATCTGTGCTACAAATTATGGCTACAGTATATGCAATTTCTTCCACTTTTTGAGTGACACAAAGATGCTTATCTAAATGGTGGAAATGCAACAGCTGTTAATCAGGCTCACTTTGACTTTACATAGTGCACCAAGAGATAGTTTCTCGCTTACGGCCACACCGGCCTGAGTACGCCTGATCTCGTCCGATCTCGGAAGCTAAGCAGGGTCGGGCCTGGTTAGTACTTGAATGGGAGACCGCCTGGGAATACCAGGTGCTGTAAGCTTTTTGTCACTGCCTTGTGGAATTTCAACTCTTTGTCCGTTTTTTCCCACAAGGCTGAAATATGTGCCCTCGCTTTGAAATAAGTAAGCAAGGTTAGTTTGTATTTCATCCAACAATCTGTGCTACAAATTATGGCTACAGTATATGCAATTTCATCCACTTTTTGAGATTGCCTTTCGCTTGCGGCCACACCGGCCTGAGTACGCCTGATCTCGTCCGATCTCGGAAGCTAAGCAGGGTCGGGCCTGGTTAGTACTTGAATGGGAGACCGCCTGGGAATACCAGGTGCTGTAAGCTTTTTGTCACTGCCTTGTGGAATTTCAACTCTTTGTCCGTTTTTTCCCACAAGGCTGAAATATGTGCCCTCGCTTTGAAATAAGTAAGCAAGGTTAGTTTGTATTTCATCCAACAATCTGTGCTACAAATTATGGCTACAGTATATGCAATTTCATCCATTTTTTGAGATTGCCTTTCGCTTACGGCCACACCGGCCTGAGTACGCCTGATCTCGTCCGATCTCGGAAGCTAAGCAGGGTCGGGCCTGGTTAGTACTTGGATGGGAGACCGCCTGGGAATACCAGGTGCTGTAAGCTTTTTGTCACTGCCCAGTGGAATTTCAACTCTTTGTCCGTTTTTTCCCACAAGGCTTAAATATGTGCCCTCGCTTTGAAATAAGTAAGCAAGGTTAGTTTGTATTTCATCCAACAATCTGTGCTACAAATTATGGCTACAGTATATGCAATTTCTTCCACTTTTTGAGTGACACAAAGATGCTTATCTAAATGGTGGAAATGCAACAGCTGTTAATCAGGCTCACTTTGACTTTACATAGTGCACCAAGAGATAGTTTCTCGTTTACGGCCACACCGGCCTGAGTACGCCTGATCTCGTCCGATCTCGGAAGCTAAGCAGGGTCGGGCCTGGTTAGTACTTGAATGGGAGACCGCCTGGGAATACCAGGTGCTGTAAGCTTTTTGTCACTGCCTTGTGGAATTTCAACTCTTTGTCCGTTTTTTCCCACAAGGCTGAAATATGTGCCCTCGCTTTGAAATAAGTAAGCAAGGTTAGTTTGTATTTCATCCAACAATCTGTGCTACAAATTATGGCTACAGTATATGCAATTTCATCCACTTTTTGAGATTGCCTTTCGCTTGCGGCCACACCGGCCTGAGTACGCCTGATCTCGTCCGATCTTGGAAGCTAAGCAGGGTCGGGCCTGGTTAGTACTTGGATGGGAGACCGCCTGGGAATACCAGGTGCTGTAAGCTTTTTGTCACTGCCTTGTGGAATTTCAACTCTTTGTCCGTTTTTTCCCACAAGGCTGAAATATGTGCCCTCGCTTTGAAATAAGTAAGCAAGGTTAGTTTGTATTTCATCCAACAATCTGTGCTACAAATTATGGCTACAGTATATGCAATTTCTTCCACTTTTTGAGTGACACAAAGATGCTTATCTAAATGGTGGAAATGCAACAGCTGTTAATCAGGCTCACTTTGACTTTACATAGTGCACCAAGAGATAGTTTCTCGCTTACGGCCACACCGGCCTGAGTACGCCTGATCTCGTCCGATCTCGGAAGCTAAGCAGGGTCGGGCCTGGTTAGTACTTGAATGGGAGACCGCCTGGGAATACCAGGTGCTGTAAGCTTTTTGTCACTGCCTTGTGGAATTTCAACTCTTTGTCCGTTTTTTCCCACAAGGCTGAAATATGTGCCCTCGCTTTGAAATAAGTAAGCAAGGTTAGTTTGTATTTCATCCAACAATCTGTGCTACAAATTATGGCTACAGTATATGCAATTTCATCCATTTTTTGAGATTGCCTTTCGCTTACGGCCACACCGGCCTGAGTACGCCTGATCTCGTCCGATCTCGGAAGCTAAGCAGGGTCGGGCCTGGTTAGTACTTGGATGGGAGACCGCCTGGGAATACCAGGTGCTGTAAGCTTTTTGTCACTGCCCAGTGGAATTTCAACTCTTTGTCCGTTTTTTCCCACAAGGCTTAAATATGTGCCCTCGCTTTGAAATAAGTAAGCAAGGTTAGTTTGTATTTCATCCAACAATCTGTGCTACAAATTATGGCTACAGTATATGCAATTTCTTCCACTTTTTGAGTGACACAAAGATGCTTATCTAAATGGTGGAAATGCAACAGCTGTTAATCAGGCTCACTTTGACTTTACATAGTGCACCAAGAGATAGTTTCTCGTTTACGGCCACACCGGCCTGAGTACGCCTGATCTCGTCCGATCTCGGAAGCTAAGCAGGGTCGGGCCTGGTTAGTACTTGAATGGGAGACCGCCTGGGAATACCAGGTGCTGTAAGCTTTTTGTCACTGCCTTGTGGAATTTCAACTCTTTGTCCGTTTTTTCCCACAAGGCTGAAATATGTGCCCTCGCTTTGAAATAAGTAAGCAAGGTTAGTTTGTATTTCATCCAACAATCTGTGCTACAAATTATGGCTACAGTATATGCAATTTCATCCACTTTTTGAGATTGCCTTTCGCTTGCGGCCACACCGGCCTGAGTACGCCTGATCTCGTCCGATCTTGGAAGCTAAGCAGGGTCGGGCCTGGTTAGTACTTGGATGGGAGACCGCCTGGGAATACCAGGTGCTGTAAGCTTTTTGTCACTGCCTTGTGGAATTTCAACTCTTTGTCCGTTTTTTCCCACAAGGCTGAAATATGTGCCCTCGCTTTGAAATAAGTAAGCAAGGTTAGTTTGTATTTCATCCAACAATCTGTGCTACAAATTATGGCTACAGTATATGCAATTTCTTCCACTTTTTGAGTGACACAAAGATGCTTATCTAAATGGTGGAAATGCAACAGCTGTTAATCAGGCTCACTTTGACTTTACATAGTGCACCAAGAGATAGTTTCTCGCTTACGGCCACACCGGCCTGAGTACGCCTGATCTCGTCCGATCTCGGAAGCTAAGCAGGGTCGGGCCTGGTTAGTACTTGAATGGGAGACCGCCTGGGAATACCAGGTGCTGTAAGCTTTTTGTCACTGCCTTGTGGAATTTCAACTCTTTGTCCGTTTTTTCCCACAAGGCTGAAATATGTGCCCTCGCTTTGAAATAAGTAAGCAAGGTTAGTTTGTATTTCATCCAACAATCTGTGCTACAAATTATGGCTACAGTATATGCAATTTCATCCACTTTTTGAGATTGCCTTTCGCTTGCGGCCACACCGGCCTGAGTACGCCTGATCTCGTCCGATCTTGGAAGCTAAGCAGGGTCGGGCCTGGTTAGTACTTGGATGGGAGACCGCCTGGGAATACCAGGTGCTGTAAGCTTTTTGTCACTGCCTTGTGGAATTTCAACTCTTTGTCCGTTTTTTCCCACAAGGCTGAAATATGTGCCCTCGCTTTGAAATAAGTAAGCAAGGTTAGTTTGTATTTCATCCAACAATCTGTGCTACAAATTATGGCTACAGTATATGCAATTTCATCCACTTTTTGAGATTGCCTTTCGCTTGCGGCCACACCGGCCTGAGTACGCCTGATCTCGTCCGATCTTGGAAGCTAAGCAGGGTCGGGCCTGGTTAGTACTTGGATGGGAGACCGCCTGGGAATACCAGGTGCTGTAAGCTTTTTGTCACTGCCTTGTGGAATTTCAACTCTTTGTCCGTTTTTTCCCACAAGGCTGAAATATGTGCCCTCGCTTTGAAATAAGTAAGCAAGGTTAGTTTGTATTTCATCCAACAATCTGTGCTACAAATTATGGCTACAGTATATGCAATTTCTTCCACTTTTTGAGTGACACAAAGATGCTTATCTAAATGGTGGAAATGCAACAGCTGTTAATCAGGCTCACTTTGACTTTACATAGTGCACCAAGAGATAGTTTCTCGCTTACGGCCACACCGGCCTGAGTACGCCTGATCTCGTCCGATCTCGGAAGCTAAGCAGGGTCGGGCCTGGTTAGTACTTGAATGGGAGACCGCCTGGGAATACCAGGTGCTGTAAGCTTTTTGTCACTGCCTTGTGGAATTTCAACTCTTTGTCCGTTTTTTCCCACAAGGCTGAAATATGTGCCCTCGCTTTGAAATAAGTAAGCAAGGTTAGTTTGTATTTCATCCAACAATCTGTGCTACAAATTATGGCTACAGTATATGCAATTTCATCCATTTTTTGAGATTGCCTTTCGCTTACGGCCACACCGGCCTGAGTACGCCTGATCTCGTCCGATCTCGGAAGCTAAGCAGGGTCGGGCCTGGTTAGTACTTGGATGGGAGACCGCCTGGGAATACCAGGTGCTGTAAGCTTTTTGTCACTGCCCAGTGGAATTTCAACTCTTTGTCCGTTTTTTCCCACAAGGCTTAAATATGTGCCCTCGCTTTGAAATAAGTAAGCAAGGTTAGTTTGTATTTCATCCAACAATCTGTGCTACAAATTATGGCTACAGTATATGCAATTTCTTCCACTTTTTGAGTGACACAAAGATGCTTATCTAAATGGTGGAAATGCAACAGCTGTTAATCAGGCTCACTTTGACTTTACATAGTGCACCAAGAGATAGTTTCTCGTTTACGGCCACACCGGCCTGAGTACGCCTGATCTCGTCCGATCTCGGAAGCTAAGCAGGGTCGGGCCTGGTTAGTACTTGAATGGGAGACCGCCTGGGAATACCAGGTGCTGTAAGCTTTTTGTCACTGCCTTGTGGAATTTCAACTCTTTGTCCGTTTTTTCCCACAAGGCTGAAATATGTGCCCTCGCTTTGAAATAAGTAAGCAAGGTTAGTTTGTATTTCATCCAACAATCTGTGCTACAAATTATGGCTACAGTATATGCAATTTCTTCCACTTTTTGAGTGACACAAAGATGCTTATCTAAATGGTGGAAATGCAACAGCTGTTAATCAGGCTCACTTTGACTTTACATAGTGCACCAAGAGATAGTTTCTCGCTTACGGCCACACCGGCCTGAGTACGCCTGATCTCGTCCGATCTCGGAAGCTAAGCAGGGTCGGGCCTGGTTAGTACTTGAATGGGAGACCGCCTGGGAATACCAGGTGCTGTAAGCTTTTTGTCACTGCCTTGTGGAATTTCAACTCTTTGTCCGTTTTTTCCCACAAGGCTGAAATATGTGCCCTCGCTTTGAAATAAGTAAGCAAGGTTAGTTTGTATTTCATCCAACAATCTGTGCTACAAATTATGGCTACAGTATATGCAATTTCATCCATTTTTTGAGATTGCCTTTCGCTTACGGCCACACCGGCCTGAGTACGCCTGATCTCGTCCGATCTCGGAAGCTAAGCAGGGTCGGGCCTGGTTAGTACTTGGATGGGAGACCGCCTGGGAATACCAGGTGCTGTAAGCTTTTTGTCACTGCCCAGTGGAATTTCAACTCTTTGTCCGTTTTTTCCCACAAGGCTTAAATATGTGCCCTCGCTTTGAAATAAGTAAGCAAGGTTAGTTTGTATTTCATCCAACAATCTGTGCTACAAATTATGGCTACAGTATATGCAATTTCTTCCACTTTTTGAGTGACACAAAGATGCTTATCTAAATGGTGGAAATGCAACAGCTGTTAATCAGGCTCACTTTGACTTTACATAGTGCACCAAGAGATAGTTTCTCGTTTACGGCCACGCCGGCCTGAGTACGCCTGATCTCGTCCGATCTCGGAAGCTAAGCAGGGTCGGGCCTGGTTAGTACTTGAATGGGAGACCGCCTGGGAATACCAGGTGCTGTAAGCTTTTTGTCACTGCCTTGTGGAATTTCAACTCTTTGTCCGTTTTTTCCCACAAGGCTGAAATATGTGCCCTCGCTTTGAAATAAGTAAGCAAGGTTAGTTTGTATTTCATCCAACAATCTGTGCTACAAATTATGGCTACAGTATATGCAATTTCATCCACTTTTTGAGATTGCCTTTCGCTTGCGGCCACACCGGCCTGAGTACGCCTGATCTCGTCCGATCTTGGAAGCTAAGCAGGGTCGGGCCTGGTTAGTACTTGGATGGGAGACCGCCTGGGAATACCAGGTGCTGTAAGCTTTTTGTCACTGCCTTGTGGAATTTCAACTCTTTGTCCGTTTTTTCCCACAAGGCTGAAATATGTGCCCTCGCTTTGAAATAAGTAAGCAAGGTTAGTTTGTATTTCATCCAACAATCTGTGCTACAAATTATGGCTACAGTATATGCAATTTCTTCCACTTTTTGAGTGACACAAAGATGCTTATCTAAATGGTGGAAATGCAACAGCTGTTAATCAGGCTCACTTTGACTTTACATAGTGCACCAAGAGATAGTTTCTCGCTTACGGCCACACCGGCCTGAGTACGCCTGATCTCGTCCGATCTCGGAAGCTAAGCAGGGTCGGGCCTGGTTAGTACTTGAATGGGAGACCGCCTGGGAATACCAGGTGCTGTAAGCTTTTTGTCACTGCCTTGTGGAATTTCAACTCTTTGTCCGTTTTTTCCCACAAGGCTGAAATATGTGCCCTCGCTTTGAAATAAGTAAGCAAGGTTAGTTTGTATTTCATCCAACAATCTGTGCTACAAATTATGGCTACAGTATATGCAATTTCATCCACTTTTTGAGATTGCCTTTCGCTTGCGGCCACACCGGCCTGAGTACGCCTGATCTCGTCCGATCTTGGAAGCTAAGCAGGGTCGGGCCTGGTTAGTACTTGGATGGGAGACCGCCTGGGAATACCAGGTGCTGTAAGCTTTTTGTCACTGCCTTGTGGAATTTCAACTCTTTGTCCGTTTTTTCCCACAAGGCTGAAATATGTGCCCTCGCTTTGAAATAAGTAAGCAAGGTTAGTTTGTATTTCATCCAACAATCTGTGCTACAAATTATGGCTACAGTATATGCAATTTCATCCACTTTTTGAGATTGCCTTTCGCTTGCGGCCACACCGGCCTGAGTACGCCTGATCTCGTCCGATCTTGGAAGCTAAGCAGGGTCGGGCCTGGTTAGTACTTGGATGGGAGACCGCCTGGGAATACCAGGTGCTGTAAGCTTTTTGTCACTGCCTTGTGGAATTTCAACTCTTTGTCCGTTTTTTCCCACAAGGCTGAAATATGTGCCCTCGCTTTGAAATAAGTAAGCAAGGTTAGTTTGTATTTCATCCAACAATCTGTGCTACAAATTATGGCTACAGTATATGCAATTTCTTCCACTTTTTGAGTGACACAAAGATGCTTATCTAAATGGTGGAAATGCAACAGCTGTTAATCAGGCTCACTTTGACTTTACATAGTGCACCAAGAGATAGTTTCTCGCTTACGGCCACACCGGCCTGAGTACGCCTGATCTCGTCCGATCTCGGAAGCTAAGCAGGGTCGGGCCTGGTTAGTACTTGAATGGGAGACCGCCTGGGAATACCAGGTGCTGTAAGCTTTTTGTCACTGCCTTGTGGAATTTCAACTCTTTGTCCGTTTTTTCCCACAAGGCTGAAATATGTGCCCTCGCTTTGAAATAAGTAAGCAAGGTTAGTTTGTATTTCATCCAACAATCTGTGCTACAAATTATGGCTACAGTATATGCAATTTCATCCACTTTTTGAGATTGCCTTTCGCTTGCGGCCACACCGGCCTGAGTACGCCTGATCTCGTCCGATCTTGGAAGCTAAGCAGGGTCGGGCCTGGTTAGTACTTGGATGGGAGACCGCCTGGGAATACCAGGTGCTGTAAGCTTTTTGTCACTGCCTTGTGGAATTTCAACTCTTTGTCCGTTTTTTCCCACAAGGCTGAAATATGTGCCCTCGCTTTGAAATAAGTAAGCAAGGTTAGTTTGTATTTCATCCAACAATCTGTGCTACAAATTATGGCTACAGTATATGCAATTTCTTCCACTTTTTGAGTGACACAAAGATGCTTATCTAAATGGTGGAAATGCAACAGCTGTTAATCAGGCTCACTTTGACTTTACATAGTGCACCAAGAGATAGCTTCTCGCTTACGGCCACACCGGCCTGAGTACGCCTGATCTCGTCCGATCTCGGAAGCTAAGCAGGGTCGGGCCTGGTTAGTACTTGGATGGGAGACCGCCTGGGAATACCAGGTGCTGTAAGCTTTTTGTCACTGCCTTGTGGAATTTCAACTCTTTGTCCGTTTTTTCCCACAAGGCTGAAATATGTGCCCTCGCTTTGAAATAAGTAAGCAAGGTTAGCTTGTATTTCATCCAACAATCTGTGCTACAAATTATGGCTACAGTATATGCAATTTCATCCACTTTTTGAGGGTGCCTTTCACTTACGGCCACACCGGCCTGAGTACGCCTGATCTCGTCCGATCTCGGAAGCTAAGCAGGGTCGGGCCTGGTTAGTACTTGGATGGGAGACCGCCTGGGAATACCAGGTGCTGTAAGCTTTTTGTCACTGCCTTGTGGAATTTCAACTCTTTGTCCGTTTTTTCCCACAAGGCTGATATATGTGCCCTCGCTTTGAAATAAGTAAGCAAGGTTAGCTTGTATTTCATCCAACAATCTGTGCTACAAATTATGGCTACAGTATATGCAATTTCATCCACTTTTTGAGGGTGCCTTTCGCTTACGGCCACACCGGCCTGAGTACGCCTGATCTCGTCCGATCTCGGAAGCTAAGCAGGGTCGGGCCTGGTTAGTACTTGGATGGGAGACCGCCTGGGAATACCAGGTGCTGTAAGCTTTTTGTCACTGCCTTGTGGAATTTCAACTCTTTGTCCGTTTTTTCCCACAAGGCTGAAATATGTGCCCTCGCTTTGAAATAAGTAAGCAAGGTTAGTTTGTATTTCATCCAACAATCTGTGCTACAAATTATGGCTACAGTATATGCAATTTCTTCCACTTTTTGAGTGACACAAAGATGCTTATCTAAATGGTGGAAATGCAACAGCTGTTAATCAGGCTCACTTTGACTTTACATAGTGCACCAAGAGATCGTTTCTCGCTTACGGCCACACCGGCCTGAGTACGCCTGATCTCGTCCGATCTCGGAAGCTAAGCAGGGTCGGGCCTGGTTAGTACTTGGATGGGAGACCGCCTGGGAATACCAGGTGCTGTAAGCTTTTTGTCACTGCCTTGTGGAATTTCAACTCTTTGTCCGTTTTTTCCCACAAGGCTGAAATATGTGCCCTCGCTTTGAAATAAGTAAGCAAGGTTAGTTTGTATTTCATCCAACAATCTGTGCTACAAATTATGGCTACAGTATATGCAATTTCATCCATTTTTTGAGATTGCCTTTCGCTTACGGCCACACCGGCCTGAGTACGCCTGATCTCGTCCGATCTCGGAAGCTAAGCAGGGTCGGGCCTGGTTAGTACTTGGATGGGAGACCGCCTGGGAATACCAGGTGCTGTAAGCTTTTTGTCACTGCCCAGTGGAATTTCAACTCTTTGTCCGTTTTTTCCCACAAGGCTTAAATATGTGCCCTCGCTTTGAAATAAGTAAGCAAGGTTAGTTTGTATTTCATCCAACAATCTGTGCTACAAATTATGGCTACAGTATATGCAATTTCTTCCACTTTTTGAGTGACACAAAGATGCTTATCTAAATGGTGGAAATGCAACAGCTGTTAATCAGGCTCACTTTGACTTTACATAGTGCACCAAGAGATAGTTTCTCGTTTACGGCCACACCGGCCTGAGTACGCCTGATCTCGTCCGATCTCGGAAGCTAAGCAGGGTCGGGCCTGGTTAGTACTTGAATGGGAGACCGCCTGGGAATACCAGGTGCTGTAAGCTTTTTGTCACTGCCTTGTGGAATTTCAACTCTTTGTCCGTTTTTTCCCACAAGGCTGAAATATGTGCCCTCGCTTTGAAATAAGTAAGCAAGGTTAGTTTGTATTTCATCCAACAATCTGTGCTACAAATTATGGCTACAGTATATGCAATTTCATCCACTTTTTGAGATTGCCTTTCGCTTGCGGCCACACCGGCCTGAGTACGCCTGATCTCGTCCGATCTTGGAAGCTAAGCAGGGTCGGGCCTGGTTAGTACTTGGATGGGAGACCGCCTGGGAATACCAGGTGCTGTAAGCTTTTTGTCACTGCCTTGTGGAATTTCAACTCTTTGTCCGTTTTTTCCCACAAGGCTGAAATATGTGCCCTCGCTTTGAAATAAGTAAGCAAGGTTAGTTTGTATTTCATCCAACAATCTGTGCTACAAATTATGGCTACAGTATATGCAATTTCTTCCACTTTTTGAGTGACACAAAGATGCTTATCTAAATGGTGGAAATGCAACAGCTGTTAATCAGGCTCACTTTGACTTTACATAGTGCACCAAGAGATAGTTTCTCGTTTACGGCCACACCGGCCTGAGTACGCCTGATCTCGTCCGATCTCGGAAGCTAAGCAGGGTCGGGCCTGGTTAGTACTTGAATGGGAGACCGCCTGGGAATACCAGGTGCTGTAAGCTTTTTGTCACTGCCTTGTGGAATTTCAACTCTTTGTCCGTTTTTTCCCACAAGGCTGAAATATGTGCCCTCGCTTTGAAATAAGTAAGCAAGGTTAGTTTGTATTTCATCCAACAATCTGTGCTACAAATTATGGCTACAGTATATGCAATTTCATCCATTTTTTGAGATTGCCTTTCGCTTACGGCCACACCGGCCTGAGTACGCCTGATCTCGTCCGATCTCGGAAGCTAAGCAGGGTCGGGCCTGGTTAGTACTTGGATGGGAGACCGCCTGGGAATACCAGGTGCTGTAAGCTTTTTGTCACTGCCCAGTGGAATTTCAACTCTTTGTCCGTTTTTTCCCACAAGGCTTAAATATGTGCCCTCGCTTTGAAATAAGTAAGCAAGGTTAGTTTGTATTTCATCCAACAATCTGTGCTACAAATTATGGCTACAGTATATGCAATTTCTTCCACTTTTTGAGTGACACAAAGATGCTTATCTAAATGGTGGAAATGCAACAGCTGTTAATCAGGCTCACTTTGACTTTACATAGTGCACCAAGAGATAGTTTCTCGTTTACGGCCACACCGGCCTGAGTACGCCTGATCTCGTCCGATCTCGGAAGCTAAGCATGGTCGGGCCTGGTTAGTACTTGAATGGGAGACCGCCTGGGAATACCAGGTGCTGTAAGCTTTTTGTCACTGCCTTGTGGAATTTCAACTCTTTGTCCGTTTTTTCCCACAAGGCTGAAATATGTGCCCTCGCTTTGAAATAAGTAAGCAAGGTTAGTTTGTATTTCATCCAACAATCTGTGCTACAAATTATGGCTACAGTATATGCAATTTCATCCACTTTTTGAGATTGCCTTTCGCTTGCGGCCACACCGGCCTGAGTACGCCTGATCTCGTCCGATCTTGGAAGCTAAGCAGGGTCGGGCCTGGTTAGTACTTGGATGGGAGACCGCCTGGGAATACCAGGTGCTGTAAGCTTTTTGTCACTGCCTTGTGGAATTTCAACTCTTTGTCCGTTTTTTCCCACAAGGCTGAAATATGTGCCCTCGCTTTGAAATAAGTAAGCAAGGTTAGTTTGTATTTCATCCAACAATCTGTGCTACAAATTATGGCTACAGTATATGCAATTTCTTCCACTTTTTGAGTGACACAAAGATGCTTATCTAAATGGTGGAAATGCAACAGCTGTTAATCAGGCTCACTTTGACTTTACATAGTGCACCAAGAGATAGTTTCTCGCTTACGGCCACACCGGCCTGAGTACGCCTGATCTCGTCCGATCTCGGAAGCTAAGCAGGGTCGGGCCTGGTTAGTACTTGAATGGGAGACCGCCTGGGAATACCAGGTGCTGTAAGCTTTTTGTCACTGCCTTGTGGAATTTCAACTCTTTGTCCGTTTTTTCCCACAAGGCTGAAATATGTGCCCTCGCTTTGAAATAAGTAAGCAAGGTTAGTTTGTATTTCATCCAACAATCTGTGCTACAAATTATGGCTACAGTATATGCAATTTCATCCACTTTTTGAGATTGCCTTTCGCTTGCGGCCACACCGGCCTGAGTACGCCTGATCTCGTCCGATCTTGGAAGCTAAGCAGGGTCGGGCCTGGTTAGTACTTGGATGGGAGACCGCCTGGGAATACCAGGTGCTGTAAGCTTTTTGTCACTGCCTTGTGGAATTTCAACTCTTTGTCCGTTTTTTCCCACAAGGCTGAAATATGTGCCCTCGCTTTGAAATAAGTAAGCAAGGTTAGTTTGTATTTCATCCAACAATCTGTGCTACAAATTATGGCTACAGTATATGCAATTTCATCCACTTTTTGAGATTGCCTTTCGCTTGCGGCCACACCGGCCTGAGTACGCCTGATCTCGTCCGATCTTGGAAGCTAAGCAGGGTCGGGCCTGGTTAGTACTTGGATGGGAGACCGCCTGGGAATACCAGGTGCTGTAAGCTTTTTGTCACTGCCTTGTGGAATTTCAACTCTTTGTCCGTTTTTTCCCACAAGGCTGAAATATGTGCCCTCGCTTTGAAATAAGTAAGCAAGGTTAGTTTGTATTTCATCCAACAATCTGTGCTACAAATTATGGCTACAGTATATGCAATTTCTTCCACTTTTTGAGTGACACAAAGATGCTTATCTAAATGGTGGAAATGCAACAGCTGTTAATCAGGCTCACTTTGACTTTACATAGTGCACCAAGAGATCGTTTCTCGCTTACGGCCACACCGGCCTGAGTACGCCTGATCTCGTCCGATCTCGGAAGCTAAGCAGGGTCGGGCCTGGTTAGTACTTGGATGGGAGACCGCCTGGGAATACCAGGTGCTGTAAGCTTTTTGTCACTGCCTTGTGGAATTTCAACTCTTTGTCCGTTTTTTCCCACAAGGCTGAAATATGTGCCCTCGCTTTGAAATAAGTAAGCAAGGTTAGTTTGTATTTCATCCAACAATCTGTGCTACAAATTATGGCTACAGTATATGCAATTTCATCCATTTTTTGAGATTGCCTTTCGCTTACGGCCACACCGGCCTGAGTACGCCTGATCTCGTCCGATCTCGGAAGCTAAGCAGGGTCGGGCCTGGTTAGTACTTGGATGGGAGACCGCCTGGGAATACCAGGTGCTGTAAGCTTTTTGTCACTGCCCAGTGGAATTTCAACTCTTTGTCCGTTTTTTCCCACAAGGCTTAAATATGTGCCCTCGCTTTGAAATAAGTAAGCAAGGTTAGTTTGTATTTCATCCAACAATCTGTGCTACAAATTATGGCTACAGTATATGCAATTTCTTCCACTTTTTGAGTGACACAAAGATGCTTATCTAAATGGTGGAAATGCAACAGCTGTTAATCAGGCTCACTTTGACTTTACATAGTGCACCAAGAGATAGTTTCTCGTTTACGGCCACACCGGCCTGAGTACGCCTGATCTCGTCCGATCTCGGAAGCTAAGCAGGGTCGGGCCTGGTTAGTACTTGAATGGGAGACCGCCTGGGAATACCAGGTGCTGTAAGCTTTTTGTCACTGCCTTGTGGAATTTCAACTCTTTGTCCGTTTTTTCCCACAAGGCTGAAATATGTGCCCTCGCTTTGAAATAAGTAAGCAAGGTTAGTTTGTATTTCATCCAACAATCTGTGCTACAAATTATGGCTACAGTATATGCAATTTCATCCACTTTTTGAGATTGCCTTTCGCTTGCGGCCACACCGGCCTGAGTACGCTTGATCTCGTCCGATCTTGGAAGCTAAGCAGGGTCGGGCCTGGTTAGTACTTGGATGGGAGACCGCCTGGGAATACCAGGTGCTGTAAGCTTTTTGTCACTGCCTTGTGGAATTTCAACTCTTTGTCCGTTTTTTCCCACAAGGCTGAAATATGTGCCCTCGCTTTGAAATAAGTAAGCAAGGTTAGTTTGTATTTCATCCAACAATCTGTGCTACAAATTATGGCTACAGTATATGCAATTTCTTCCACTTTTTGAGTGACACAAAGATGCTTATCTAAATGGTGGAAATGCAACAGCTGTTAATCAGGCTCACTTTGACTTTACATAGTGCACCAAGAGATAGTTTCTCGTTTACGGCCACACCGGCCTGAGTACGCCTGATCTCGTCCGATCTCGGAAGCTAAGCAGGGTCGGGCCTGGTTAGTACTTGAATGGGAGACCGCCTGGGAATACCAGGTGCTGTAAGCTTTTTGTCACTGCCTTGTGGAATTTCAACTCTTTGTCCGTTTTTTCCCACAAGGCTGAAATATGTGCCCTCGCTTTGAAATAAGTAAGCAAGGTTAGTTTGTATTTCATCCAACAATCTGTGCTACAAATTATGGCTACAGTATATGCAATTTCATCCATTTTTTGAGATTGCCTTTCGCTTACGGCCACACCGGCCTGAGTACGCCTGATCTCGTCCGATCTCGGAAGCTAAGCAGGGTCGGGCCTGGTTAGTACTTGGATGGGAGACCGCCTGGGAATACCAGGTGCTGTAAGCTTTTTGTCACTGCCCAGTGGAATTTCAACTCTTTGTCCGTTTTTTCCCACAAGGCTTAAATATGTGCCCTCGCTTTGAAATAAGTAAGCAAGGTTAGTTTGTATTTCATCCAACAATCTGTGCTACAAATTATGGCTACAGTATATGCAATTTCTTCCACTTTTTGAGTGACACAAAGATGCTTATCTAAATGGTGGAAATGCAACAGCTGTTAATCAGGCTCACTTTGACTTTACATAGTGCACCAAGAGATAGTTTCTCGTTTACGGCCACACCGGCCTGAGTACGCCTGATCTCGTCCGATCTCGGAAGCTAAGCAGGGTCGGGCCTGGTTAGTACTTGAATGGGAGACCGCCTGGGAATACCAGGTGCTGTAAGCTTTTTGTCACTGCCTTGTGGAATTTCAACTCTTTGTCCGTTTTTTCCCACAAGGCTGAAATATGTGCCCTCGCTTTGAAATAAGTAAGCAAGGTTAGTTTGTATTTCATCCAACAATCTGTGCTACAAATTATGGCTACAGTATATGCAATTTCATCCACTTTTTGAGATTGCCTTTCGCTTGCGGCCACACCGGCCTGAGTACGCCTGATCTCGTCCGATCTTGGAAGCTAAGCAGGGTCGGGCCTGGTTAGTACTTGGATGGGAGACCGCCTGGGAATACCAGGTGCTGTAAGCTTTTTGTCACTGCCTTGTGGAATTTCAACTCTTTGTCCGTTTTTTCCCACAAGGCTGAAATATGTGCCCTCGCTTTGAAATAAGTAAGCAAGGTTAGTTTGTATTTCATCCAACAATCTGTGCTACAAATTATGGCTACAGTATATGCAATTTCTTCCACTTTTTGAGTGACACAAAGATGCTTATCTAAATGGTGGAAATGCAACAGCTGTTAATCAGGCTCACTTTGACTTTACATAGTGCACCAAGAGATAGTTTCTCGCTTACGGCCACACCGGCCTGAGTACGCCTGATCTCGTCCGATCTCGGAAGCTAAGCAGGGTCGGGCCTGGTTAGTACTTGAATGGGAGACCGCCTGGGAATACCAGGTGCTGTAAGCTTTTTGTCACTGCCTTGTGGAATTTCAACTCTTTGTCCGTTTTTTCCCACAAGGCTGAAATATGTGCCCTCGCTTTGAAATAAGTAAGCAAGGTTAGTTTGTATTTCATCCAACAATCTGTGCTACAAATTATGGCTACAGTATATGCAATTTCATCCACTTTTTGAGATTGCCTTTCGCTTGCGGCCACACCGGCCTGAGTACGCCTGATCTCGTCCGATCTTGGAAGCTAAGCAGGGTCGGGCCTGGTTAGTACTTGGATGGGAGACCGCCTGGGAATACCAGGTGCTGTAAGCTTTTTGTCACTGCCTTGTGGAATTTCAACTCTTTGTCCGTTTTTTCCCACAAGGCTGAAATATGTGCCCTCGCTTTGAAATAAGTAAGCAAGGTTAGTTTGTATTTCATCCAACAATCTGTGCTACAAATTATGGCTACAGTATATGCAATTTCATCCACTTTTTGAGATTGCCTTTCGCTTGCGGCCACACCGGCCTGAGTACGCCTGATCTCGTCCGATCTTGGAAGCTAAGCAGGGTCGGGCCTGGTTAGTACTTGGATGGGAGACCGCCTGGGAATACCAGGTGCTGTAAGCTTTTTGTCACTGCCTTGTGGAATTTCAACTCTTTGTCCGTTTTTTCCCACAAGGCTGAAATATGTGCCCTCGCTTTGAAATAAGTAAGCAAGGTTAGTTTGTATTTCATCCAACAATCTGTGCTACAAATTATGGCTACAGTATATGCAATTTCTTCCACTTTTTGAGTGACACAAAGATGCTTATCTAAATGGTGGAAATGCAACAGCTGTTAATCAGGCTCACTTTGACTTTACATAGTGCACCAAGAGATAGTTTCTCGCTTACGGCCACACAGGCCTGAGTACGCCTGATCTCGTCCGATCTCGGAAGCTAAGCAGGGTCGGGCCTGGTTAGTACTTGGATGGGAGACCGCCTGGGAATACCAGGTGCTGTAAGCTTTTTGTCACTGCCTTGTGGAATTTCAACTCTTTGTCCGTTTTTTCCCACAAGGCTGAAATATGTGCCCTCGCTTTGAAATAAGTAAGCAAGGTTAGTTTGTATTTCATCCAACAATCTGTGCTACAAATTATGGCTACAGTATATGCAATTTCATCCACTTTTTGAGATTGCCTTTCGCTTACGGCCACACCGGCCTGAGTACGCCTGATCTCGTCCGATCTCGGAAGCTAAGCAGGGTCGGGCCTGGTTAGTACTTGGATGGGAGACCGCCTGGGAATACCAGGTGCTGTAAGCTTTTTGTCACTGCCTTGTGGAATTTCAACTCTTTGTCCGTTTTTTCCCACAAGGCTGAAATATGTGCCCTCGCTTTGAAATAAGTAAGCAAGGTTAGTTTGTATTTCATCCAACAATCTGTGCTACAAATTATGGCTACAGTATATGCAATTTCATCCACTTTTTGAGATTGCCTTTCGCTTACGGCCACACCGGCCTGAGTACGCCTGATCTCGTCCGATCTCGGAAGCTAAGCAGGGTCGGGCCTGGTTAGTACTTGAATGGGAGACCGCCTGGGAATACCAGGTGCTGTAAGCTTTTTGTCACTGCCTTGTGGAATTTCAACTCTTTGTCCGTTTTTTCCCACAAGGCTGAAATATGTGCCCTCGCTTTGAAATAAGTAAGCAAGGTTAGTTTGTATTTCATCCAACAATCTGTGCTACAAATTATGGCTACAGTATATGCAATTTCATCCACTTTTTGAGATTGCCTTTCGCTTACGGCCACACCGGCCTGAGTACGCCTGATCTCGTCCGATCTCGGAAGCTAAGCAGGGTCGGGCCTGGTTAGTACTTGAATGGGAGACCGCCTGGGAATACCAGGTGCTGTAAGCTTTTTGTCACTGCCTTGTGGAATTTCAACTCTTTGTCCGTTTTTTCCCACAAGGCTGAAATATGTGCCCTCGCTTTGAAATAAGTAAGCAAGGTTAGTTTGTATTTCATCCAACAATCTGTGCTGCAAATTATGGCTACAGTATATGCAATTTCTCGCTGATCTCGTCCGATCTCGGAAGCTAAGCAGGGTCGGGCCTGGTTAGTACTTGGATGGGAGACCGCCTGGGAATACCAGGTGCTGTAACCTTTTTGTCACTGCCTTGTGGAATTTCAACTCTTTGTCCGTTTTTTCCCACAAGGCTGAAATATGTGCCCTCGCTTTGAAATAAGTAAGCAAGGTTAGTTTGTATTTCATCCAACAATCTGTGCTACAAATTATGGCTACAGTATATGCAATTTCATCCACTTTTTGAGATTGCCTTTCGCTTACGGCCACACCGGCCTGAGTACGCCTGATCTCGTCCGATCTCGGAAGCTAAGCAGGGTCGGGCCTGGTTAGTACTTGGATGGGAGACCGCCTGGGAATACCAGGTGCTGTAAGCTTTTTGTCACTGCCTTGTGGAATTTCAACTCTTTGTCCGTTTTTTCCCACAAGGCTGAAATATGTGCCCTCGCTTTGAAATAAGTAAGCAAGGTTAGTTTGTATTTCATCCAACAATCTGTGCTGCAAATTATGGCTACAGTATATGCAATTTCTCGCTGATCTCGTCCGATCTCGGAAGCTAAGCAGGGTCGGGCCTGGTTAGTACTTGGATGGGAGACCGCCTGGGAATACCAGGTGCTGTAAGCTTTTTGTCACTGCCTTGTGGAATTTCAACTCTTTGTCCGTTTTTTCCCACAAGGCTGAAATATGTGCCCTCGCTTTGAAATAAGTAAGCAAGGTTAGTTTGTATTTCATCCAACAATCTGTGCTACAAATTATGGCTACAGTATATGCAATTTCATCCACTTTTTGAGATTGCCTTTCGCTTACGGCCACACCGGCCTGAGTACGCCTGATCTCGTCCGATCTCGGAAGCTAAGCAGGGTCGGGCCTGGTTAGTACTTGGATGGGAGACCGCCTGGGAATACCAGGTGCTGTAAGCTTTTTGTCACTGCCTTGTGGAATTTCAACTCTTTGTCCGTTTTTTCCCACAAGGCTGAAATATGTGCCCTCGCTTTGAAATAAGTAAGCAAGGTTAGTTTGTATTTCATCCAACAATCTGTGCTGCAAATTATGGCTACAGTATATGCAATTTCTCGCTGATCTCGTCCGATCTCGGAAGCTAAGCAGGGTCGGGCCTGGTTAGTACTTGGATGGGAGACCGCCTGGGAATACCAGGTGCTGTAAGCTTTTTGTCACTGCCTTGTGGAATTTCAACTCTTTGTCCGTTTTTTCCCACAAGGCTGAAATATGTGCCCTCGCTTTGAAATAAGTAAGCAAGGTTAGTTTGTATTTCATCCAACAATCTGTGCTACAAATTATGGCTACAGTATATGCAATTTCATCCACTTTTTGAGATTGCCTTTCGCTTACGGCCACACCGGCCTGAGTACGCCTGATCTCGTCCGATCTCGGAAGCTAAGCAGGGTCGGTCCTGGTTAGTACTTGGATGGGAGACCGCCTGGGAATACCAGGTGCTGTAAGCTTTTTGTCACTGCCTTGTGGAATTTCAACTCTTTGTCCGTTTTTTCCCACAAGGCTGAAATATGTGCCCTCGCTTTGAAATAAGTAAGCAAGGTTAGTTTGTATTTCATCCAACAATCTGTGCTACAAATTATGGCTACAGTATATGCAATTTCATCCACTTTTTGAGATTGCCTTTCGCTTACGGCCACACCGGCCTGAGTAAGCCTGATCTCGTCCGATCTCGGAAGCTAAGCAGGGTCGGGCCTGGTTAGTACTTGGATGGGAGACCGCCTGGGAATACCAGGTGCTGTAAGCTTTTTGTCACTGCCTTGTGGAATTTCAACTCTTTGTCCGTTTTTTCCCACAAGGCTGAAATATGTGCCCTCGCTTTGAAATAAGTAAGCAAGGTTAGTTTGTATTTCATCCAACAATCTGTGCTACAAATTATGGCTACAGTATATGCAATTTCTTCCACTTTTTGAGTGACACAAAGATGCTTATCTAAATGGTGGAAATGCAACAGCTGTTAATCAGGCTCACTTTGACTTTACATAGTGCACCAAGAGATAGTTTCTCGCTTACGGCCACACCGGCCTGAGTACGCCTGATCTCGTCCGATCTCGGAAGCTAAGCAGGGTCGGGCCTGGTTAGTACTTGGATGGGAGACCGCCTGGGAATACCAGGTGCTGTAAGCTTTTTGTCACTGCCTTGTGGAATTTCAACTCTTTGTCCGTTTTTTCCCACAAGGCTGAAATATGTGCCCTCGCTTTGAAATAAGTAAGCAAGGTTAGTTTGTATTTCATCCAACAATCTGTGCTACAAATTATGGCTACAGTATATGCAATTTCATCCACTTTTTGAGATTGCCTTTCGCTTACGGCCACACCGGCCTGAGTACGCCTGATCTCGTCCGATCTCGGAAGCTAAGCAGGGTCGGGCCTGGTTAGTACTTGGATGGGAGACCGCCTGGGAATACCAGGTGCTGTAAGCTTTTTGTCACTGCCTTGTGGAATTTCAACTCTTTGTCCGTTTTTTCCCACAAGGCTGAAATATGTGCCCTCGCTTTGAAATAAGTAAGCAAGGTTAGTTTGTATTTCATCCAACAATCTGTGCTACAAATTATGGCTACAGTATATGCAATTTCATCCACTTTTTGAGATTGCCTTTCGCTTACGGCCACACCGGCCTGAGTACGCCTGATCTCGTCCGATCTCGGAAGCTAAGCAGGGTCGGGCCTGGTTAGTACTTGGATGGGAGACCGCCTGGGAATACCAGGTGCTGTAAGCTTTTTGTCACTGCCTTGTGGAATTTCAACTCTTTGTCCGTTTTTTCCCACAAGGCTGAAATATGTGCCCTCGCTTTGAAATAAGTAAGCAAGGTTAGTTTGTATTTCATCCAACAATCTGTGCTGCAAATTATGGCTACAGTATATGCAATTTCTCGCTGATCTCGTCCGATCTCGGAAGCTAAGCAGGGTCGGGCCTGGTTAGTACTTGGATGGGAGACCGCCTGGGAATACCAGGTGCTGTAAGCTTTTTGTCACTGCCTTGTGGAATTTCAACTCTTTGTCCGTTTTTTCCCACAAGGCTGAAATATGTGCCCTCGCTTTGAAATAAGTAAGCAAGGTTAGTTTGTATTTCATCCAACAATCTGTGCTACAAATTATGGCTACAGTATATGCAATTTCATCCACTTTTTGAGATTGCCTTTCGCTTACGGCCACACCGGCCTGAGTACGCCTGATCTCGTCCGATCTCGGAAGCTAAGCAGGGTCGGGCCTGGTTAGTACTTGGATGGGAGACCGCCTGGGAATACCAGGTGCTGTAAGCTTTTTGTCACTGCCTTGTGGAATTTCAACTCTTTGTCCGTTTTTTCCCACAAGGCTGAAATATGTGCCCTCGCTTTGAAATAAGTAAGCAAGGTTAGTTTGTATTTCATCCAACAATCTGTGCTGCAAATTATGGCTACAGTATATGCAATTTCTCGCTGATCTCGTCCGATCTCGGAAGCTAAGCAGGGTCGGGCCTGGTTAGTACTTGGATGGGAGACCGCCTGGGAATACCAGGTGCTGTAAGCTTTTTGTCACTGCCTTGTGGAATTTCAACTCTTTGTCCGTTTTTTCCCACAAGGCTGAAATATGTGCCCTCGCTTTGAAATAAGTAAGCAAGGTTAGTTTGTATTTCATCCAACAATCTGTGCTACAAATTATGGCTACAGTATATGCAATTTCATCCACTTTTTGAGATTGCCTTTCGCTTACGGCCACACCGGCCTGAGTACGCCTGATCTCGTCCGATCTCGGAAGCTAAGCAGGGTCGGGCCTGGTTAGTACTTGGATGGGAGACCGCCTGGGAATACCAGGTGCTGTAAGCTTTTTGTCACTGCCTTGTGGAATTTCAACTCTTTGTCCGTTTTTTCCCACAAGGCTGAAATATGTGCCCTCGCTTTGAAATAAGTAAGCAAGGTTAGTTTGTATTTCATCCAACAATCTGTGCTGCAAATTATGGCTACAGTATATGCAATTTCTCGCTGATCTCGTCCGATCTCGGAAGCTAAGCAGGGTCGGGCCTGGTTAGTACTTGGATGGGAGACCGCCTGGGAATACCAGGTGCTGTAAGCTTTTTGTCACTGCCTTGTGGAATTTCAACTCTTTGTCCGTTTTTTCCCACAAGGCTGAAATATGTGCCCTCGCTTTGAAATAAGTAAGCAAGGTTAGTTTGTATTTCATCCAACAATCTGTGCTACAAATTATGGCTACAGTATATGCAATTTCATCCACTTTTTGAGATTGCCTTTCGCTTACGGCCACACCGGCCTGAGTACGCCTGATCTCGTCCGATCTCGGAAGCTAAGCAGGGTCGGTCCTGGTTAGTACTTGGATGGGAGACCGCCTGGGAATACCAGGTGCTGTAAGCTTTTTGTCACTGCCTTGTGGAATTTCAACTCTTTGTCCGTTTTTTCCCACAAGGCTGAAATATGTGCCCTCGCTTTGAAATAAGTAAGCAAGGTTAGTTTGTATTTCATCCAACAATCTGTGCTACAAATTATGGCTACAGTATATGCAATTTCATCCACTTTTTGAGATTGCCTTTCGCTTACGGCCACACCGGCCTGAGTACGCCTGATCTCGTCCGATCTCGGAAGCTAAGCAGGGTCGGGCCTGGTTAGTACTTGGATGGGAGACCGCCTGGGAATACCAGGTGCTGTAAGCTTTTTGTCACTGCCTTGTGGAATTTCAACTCTTTGTCCGTTTTTTCCCACAAGGCTGAAATATGTGCCCTCGCTTTGAAATAAGTAAGCAAGGTTAGTTTGTATTTCATCCAACAATCTGTGCTACAAATTATGGCTACAGTATATGCAATTTCATCCACTTTTTGAGATTGCCTTTCGCTTACGGCCACACCGGCCTGAGTACGCCTGATCTCGTCCGATCTCGGAAGCTAAGCAGGGTCGGGCCTGGTTAGTACTTGGATGGGAGACCGCCTGGGAATACCAGGTGCTGTAACCTTTTTGTCACTGCCTTGTGGAATTTCAACTCTTTGTCCGTTTTTTCCCACAAGGCTGAAATATGTGCCCTCGCTTTGAAATAAGTAAGCAAGGTTAGTTTGTATTTCATCCAACAATCTGTGCTGCAAATTATGGCTACAGTATATGCAATTTCTCGCTGATCTCGTCCGATCTCGGAAGCTAAGCAGGGTCGGGCCTGGTTAGTACTTGGATGGGAGACCGCCTGGGAATACCAGGTGCTGTAAGCTTTTTGTCACTGCCTTGTGGAATTTCAACTCTTTGTCCGTTTTTTCCCACAAGGCTGAAATATGTGCCCTCGCTTTGAAATAAGTAAGCAAGGTTAGTTTGTATTTCATCCAACAATCTGTGCTACAAATTATGGCTACAGTATATGCAATTTCATCCACTTTTTGAGATTGCCTTTCGCTTACGGCCACACCGGCCTGAGTACGCCTGATCTCGTCCGATCTCGGAAGCTAAGCAGGGTCGGGCCTGGTTAGTACTTGGATGGGAGACCGCCTGGGAATACCAGGTGCTGTAAGCTTTTTGTCACTGCCTTGTGGAATTTCAACTCTTTGTCCGTTTTTTCCCACAAGGCTGAAATATGTGCCCTCGCTTTGAAATAAGTAAGCAAGGTTAGTTTGTATTTCATCCAACAATCTGTGCTGCAAATTATGGCTACAGTATATGCAATTTCTCGCTGATCTCGTCCGATCTCGGAAGCTAAGCAGGGTCGGGCCTGGTTAGTACTTGGATGGGAGACCGCCTGGGAATACCAGGTGCTGTAAGCTTTTTGTCACTGCCTTGTGGAATTTCAACTCTTTGTCCGTTTTTTCCCACAAGGCTGAAATATGTGCCCTCGCTTTGAAATAAGTAAGCAAGGTTAGTTTGTATTTCATCCAACAATCTGTGCTACAAATTATGGCTACAGTATATGCAATTTCATCCACTTTTTGAGATTGCCTTTCGCTTACGGCCACACCGGCCTGAGTACGCCTGATCTCGTCCGATCTCGGAAGCTAAGCAGGGTCGGGCCTGGTTAGTACTTGGATGGGAGACCGCCTGGGAATACCAGGTGCTGTAAGCTTTTTGTCACTGCCTTGTGGAATTTCAACTCTTTGTCCGTTTTTTCCCACAAGGCTGAAATATGTGCCCTCGCTTTGAAATAAGTAAGCAAGGTTAGTTTGTATTTCATCCAACAATCTGTGCTACAAATTATGGCTACAGTATATGCAATTTCTTCCACTTTTTGAGTGACACAAAGATGCTTATCTAAATGGTGGAAATGCAACAGCTGTTAATCAGGCTCACTTTGACTTTACATAGTGCACCAAGAGATAGTTTCTCGCTTACGGCCACACCGGCCTGAGTACGCCTGATCTCGTCCGATCTCGGAAGCTAAGCAGGGTCGGGCCTGGTTAGTACTTGGATGGGAGACCGCCTGGGAATACCAGGTGCTGTAAGCTTTTTGTCACTGCCTTGTGGAATTTCAACTCTTTGTCCGTTTTTTCCCACAAGGCTGAAATATGTGCCCTCGCTTTGAAATAAGTAAGCAAGGTTAGTTTGTATTTCATCCAACAATCTGTGCTACAAATTATGGCTACAGTATATGCAATTTCATCCACTTTTTGAGATTGCCTTTCGCTTACGGCCACACCGGCCTGAGTACGCCTGATCTCGTCCGATCTCGGAAGCTAAGCAGGGTCGGGCCTGGTTAGTACTTGGATGGGAGACCGCCTGGGAATACCAGGTGCTGTAAGCTTTTTGTCACTGCCTTGTGGAATTTCAACTCTTTGTCCGTTTTTTCCCACAAGGCTGAAATATGTGCCCTCGCTTTGAAATAAGTAAGCAAGGTTAGTTTGTATTTCATCCAACAATCTGTGCTACAAATTATGGCTACAGTATATGCAATTTCATCCACTTTTTGAGATTGCCTTTCGCTTACGGCCACACCGGCCTGAGTACGCCTGATCTCGTCCGATCTCGGAAGCTAAGCAGGGTCGGGCCTGGTTAGTACTTGGATGGGAGACCGCCTGGGAATACCAGGTGCTGTAAGCTTTTTGTCACTGCCTTGTGGAATTTCAACTCTTTGTCCGTTTTTTCCCACAAGGCTGAAATATGTGCCCTCGCTTTGAAATAAGTAAGCAAGGTTAGTTTGTATTTCATCCAACAATCTGTGCTGCAAATTATGGCTACAGTATATGCAATTTCTCGCTGATCTCGTCCGATCTCGGAAGCTAAGCAGGGTCGGGCCTGGTTAGTACTTGGATGGGAGACCGCCTGGGAATACCAGGTGCTGTAAGCTTTTTGTCACTGCCTTGTGGAATTTCAACTCTTTGTCCGTTTTTTCCCACAAGGCTGAAATATGTGCCCTCGCTTTGAAATAAGTAAGCAAGGTTAGTTTGTATTTCATCCAACAATCTGTGCTACAAATTATGGCTACAGTATATGCAATTTCATCCACTTTTTGAGATTGCCTTTCGCTTACGGCCACACCGGCCTGAGTACGCCTGATCTCGTCCGATCTCGGAAGCTAAGCAGGGTCGGGCCTGGTTAGTACTTGGATGGGAGACCGCCTGGGAATACCAGGTGCTGTAAGCTTTTTGTCACTGCCTTGTGGAATTTCAACTCTTTGTCCGTTTTTTCCCACAAGGCTGAAATATGTGCCCTCGCTTTGAAATAAGTAAGCAAGGTTAGTTTGTATTTCATCCAACAATCTGTGCTGCAAATTATGGCTACAGTATATGCAATTTCTCGCTGATCTCGTCCGATCTCGGAAGCTAAGCAGGGTCGGGCCTGGTTAGTACTTGGATGGGAGACCGCCTGGGAATACCAGGTGCTGTAAGCTTTTTGTCACTGCCTTGTGGAATTTCAACTCTTTGTCCGTTTTTTCCCACAAGGCTGAAATATGTGCCCTCGCTTTGAAATAAGTAAGCAAGGTTAGTTTGTATTTCATCCAACAATCTGTGCTACAAATTATGGCTACAGTATATGCAATTTCATCCACTTTTTGAGATTGCCTTTCGCTTACGGCCACACCGGCCTGAGTACGCCTGATCTCGTCCGATCTCGGAAGCTAAGCAGGGTCGGGCCTGGTTAGTACTTGGATGGGAGACCGCCTGGGAATACCAGGTGCTGTAAGCTTTTGTCACTGCCTTGTGGAATTTCAACTCTTTGTCCGTTTTTTCCCACAAGGCTGAAATATGTGCCCTCGCTTTGAAATAAGTAAGCAAGGTTAGTTTGTATTTCATCCAACAATCTGTGCTACAAATTATGGCTACAGTATATGCAATTTCATCCACTTTTTGAGATTGCCTTTCGCTTACGGCCACACCGGCCTGAGTACGCCTGATCTCGTCCGATCTCGGAAGCTAAGCAGGGTCGGTCCTGGTTAGTACTTGGATGGGAGACCGCCTGGGAATACCAGGTGCTGTAAGCTTTTTGTCACTGCCTTGTGGAATTTCAACTCTTTGTCCGTTTTTTCCCACAAGGCTGAAATATGTGCCCTCGCTTTGAAATAAGTAAGCAAGGTTAGTTTGTATTTCATCCAACAATCTGTGCTACAAATTATGGCTACAGTATATGCAATTTCTTCCACTTTTTGAGTGACACAAAGATGCTTATCTAAATGGTGGAAATGCAACAGCTGTTAATCAGGCTCACTTTGACTTTACATGGTGCACCAAGAGATAGTTTCTCGCTTACGGCCACACCGGCCTGAGTACGCCTGATCTCGTCCGATCTCGGAAGCTAAGCAGGGTCGGGCCTGGTTAGTACTTGGATGGGAGACCGCCTGGGAATACCAGGTGCTGTAAGCTTTTTGTCACTGCCTTGTGGAATTTCAACTCTTTGTCCGTTTTTTCCCACAAGGCTGAAATATGTGCCCTCGCTTTGAAATAAGTAAGCAAGGTTAGTTTGTATTTCATCCAACAATCTGTGCTACAAATTATGGCTACAGTATATGCAATTTCATCCACTTTTTGAGATTGCCTTTAGCTTACGGCCACACCGGCCTGAGTACGCCTGATCTCGTCCGATCTCGGAAGCTAAGCAGGGTCGGGCCTGGTTAGTACTTGGATGGGAGACCGCCTGGGAATACCAGGTGCTGTAAGCTTTTTGTCACTGCCTTGTGGAATTTCAACTCTTTGTCCGTTTTTTCCCACAAGGCTGAAATATGTGCCCTCGCTTTGAAATAAGTAAGCAAGGTTAGTTTGTATTTCATCCAACAATCTGTGCTACAAATTATGGCTACAGTATATGCAATTTCTTCCACTTTTTGAGTGACACAAAGATGCTTATCTAAATGGTGGAAATGCAACAGCTGTTAATCAGGCTCACTTTGACTTTACATAGTGCACCAAGAGATAGTTTCTCGCTTACGGCCACACCGGCCTGAGTACGCCTGATCTCGTCCGATCTCGGAAGCTAAGCAGGGTCGGGCCTGGTTAGTACTTGGATGGGAGACCGCCTGGGAATACCAGGTGCTGTAAGCTTTTTGTCACTGCCTTGTGGAATTTCAACTCTTTGTCCGTTTTTTCCCACAAGGCTGAAATATGTGCCCTCGCTTTGAAATAAGTAAGCAAGGTTAGTTTGTATTTCATCCAACAATCTGTGCTACAAATTATGGCTACAGTATATGCAATTTCATCCACTTTTTGAGATTGCCTTTCGCTTACGGCCACACCGGCCTGAGTACGCCTGATCTCGTCCGATCTCGGAAGCTAAGCAGGGTCGGGCCTGGTTAGTACTTGGATGGGAGACCGCCTGGGAATACCAGGTGCTGTAAGCTTTTTGTCACTGCCTTGTGGAATTTCAACTCTTTGTCCGTTTTTTCCCACAAGGCTGAAATATGTGCCCTCGCTTTGAAATAAGTAAGCAAGGTTAGTTTGTATTTCATCCAACAATCTGTGCTACAAATTATGGCTATAGTATATGCAATTTCATCCACTTTTTGAGATTGCCTTTTGCTTACGGCCACACCGGCCTGAGTACGCCTGATCTCGTCCGATCTCGGAAGCTAAGCAGGGTCGGGCCTGGTTAGTACTTGGATGGGAGACCGCCTGGGAATACCAGGTGCTGTAAGCTTTTTGTCACTGCCTTGTGGAATTTCAACTCTTTGTCCGTTTTTTCCCACAAGGCTGAAATATGTGCCCTCGCTTTGAAATAAGTAAGCAAGGTTAGTTTGTATTTCATCCAACAATCTGTGCTACAAATTATGGCTACAGTATATGCAATTTCTTCCACTTTTTGAGTGACACAAAGATGCTTATCTAAATGGTGGAAATGCAACAGCTGTTAATCAGGCTCACTTTGACTTTACATGGTGCACCAAGAGATAGTTTCTCGCTTATGGCCACACCGGCCTGAGTACGCCTGATCTCGTCCGATCTCGGAAGCTAAGCAGGGTCGGGCCTGGTTAGTACTTGGATGGGAGACCGCCTGGGAATACCAGGTGCTGTAAGCTTTTTGTCACTGCCTTGTGGAATTTCAACTCTTTGTCCGTTTTTTCCCACAAGGCTGAAATATGTGCCCTCGCTTTGAAATAAGTAAGCAAGGTTAGTTTGTATTTCATCCAACAATCTGTGCTACAAATTATGGCTACAGTATATGCAATTTCATCCACTTTTTGAGTGACACAAAGATGCTTATCTAAATGGTGGAAATGCAACAGCTGTTAATCAGGCTCACTTTGACTTTACATAGTGCACCAAGAGATAGTTTCTCGCTTACGGCCACACCGGCCTGAGTACGCCCGATCTCGGAAGCTAAGCAGGGTCGGGCCTGGTTAGTACTTGGATGGGAGACCGCCTGGGAATACCAGGTGCTGTAAGCTTTTTGTCACTGCCTTGAGGAATTTCAACTCTTTGTCCGTTTTTTCCCACAAGGCTGAAATATGTGCCCTCGCTTTGAAATAAGTAAGCAAGGTTAGTTTGTATTTCATCCAACAATCTGTGCTACAAATTATGGCTACAGTATATGCAATTTCATCCACTTTTTGAGTGACACAAAGATGCTTATCTAAATGGTGGAAATGCAACAGCTGTTAATCAGGCTCACTTTGACTTTACATAGTGCACCGAGAGATAGTTTCTCGCTTACGGCCACACCGGCCTGAGTACGCCCGATCTCGGAAGCTAAGCAGGGTCGGTCCTGGTTAGTACTTGGATGGGAGACCGCCTGGGAATACCAGGTGCTGTAAGCTTTTTGTCACTGCCTTGTGGAATTTCAACTCTTTGTCCGTTTTTTCCCACAAGGCTGAAATATGTGCCCTCGCTTTGAAATAAGTAAGCAAGGTTAGTTTGTATTTCATCCAACAATCTGTGCTACAAATTATGGCTACAGTATATGCAATTTCTTCCACTTTTTGAGTGACACAAAGATGCTTATCTAAATGGTGGAAATGCAACAGCTGTTAATCAGGCTCACTTTGACTTTACATGGTGCACCAAGAGATAGTTTCTCGCTTACGGCCACACCGGCCTGAGTACGCCTGATCTCGTCCGATCTCGGAAGCTAAGCAGGGTCGGGCCTGGTTAGTACTTGGATGGGAGACAGCCTGGGAATACCAGGTGATGTAAGCTTTTTGTCACTGCCTTGTGGAATTTCAACTCTTTGTCCGTTTTTTCCCACAAGGCTGAAATATGTGCCCTCGCTTTGAAATAAGTAAGCAAGGTTAGTTTGTATTTCATCCAACAATCTGTGCTACAAATTATGGCTACAGTATATGCAATTTCATCCACTTTTTGAGTGACACAAAGATGCTTATCTAAATGGTGGAAATGCAACAGCTGTTAATCAGGCTCACTTTGACTTTACATAGTGCACCAAGAGATAGTTTCTCGCTTACGGCCACACCGGCCTGAGTACGCCCGATCTCGGAAGCTAAGCAGGGTCGGGCCTGGTTAGTACTTGGATGGGAGACCGCCTGGGAATACCAGGTGCTGTAAGCTTTTTGTCACTGCCTTGTGGAATTTCAACTCTTTGTCCGTTTTTTCCCACAAGGCTGAAATATGTGCCCTCGCTTTGAAATAAGTAAGCAAGGTTAGTTTGTATTTCATCCAACAATCTGTGCTACAAATTATGGCTACAGTATATGCAATTTCATCCACTTTTTGAGATCGCCTTTCGCTTACGGCCACACCGGCCTGAGTACGCCTGATCTCGTCCGATCTCGGAAGCTAAGCAGGGTCGGGCCTGGTTAGTACTTGGATGGGAGACCGCCTGGGAATACCAGGTGCTGTAAGCTTTTTGTCACTGCCTTGTGGAATTTCAACTCTTTGTCCGTTTTTTCCCACAAGGCTGAAATATGTGCCCTCGCTTTGAAATAAGTAAGCAAGGTTAGTTTGTATTTCATCCAACAATCTGTGCTACAAATTATGGCTACAGTATATGCAATTTCATCCACTTTTTGAGTGACACAAAGATGCTTATCTAAATGGTGGAAATGCAACAGCTGTTAATCAGGCTCACTTTGACTTTACATAGTGCACCGAGAGATAGTTTCTCGCTTACGGCCACACCGGCCTGAGTACGCCCGATCTCGGAAGCTAAGCAGGGTCGGTCCTGGTTAGTACTTGGATGGGAGACCGCCTGGGAATACCAGGTGCTGTAAGCTTTTTGTCACTGCCTTGTGGAATTTCAACTCTTTGTCCGTTTTTTTCCCACAAGGCTGAAATATGTGCCCTCGCTTTGAAATAAGTAAGCAAGGTTAGTTTGTATTTCATCCAACAATCTGTGCTACAAATTATGGCTACAGTATATGCAATTTCATCCACTTTTTGAGATCGCCTTTCGCTTACGGCCACACCGGCCTGAGTACGCCTGATCTCGTCCGATCTCGGAAGCTAAGCAGGGTCGGGCCTGGTTAGTACTTGGATGGGAGACCGCCTGGGAATACCAGGTGCTGTAAGCTTTTTGTCACTGCCTTGTGGAATTTCAACTCTTTGTCCGTTTTTTCCCACAAGGCTGAAATATGTGCCCTCGCTTTGAAATAAGTAAGCAAGGTTAGTTTGTATTTCATCCAACAATCTGTGCTACAAATTATGGCTACAGTATATGCAATTTCATCCACTTTTTGAGATCGCCTTTCGCTTACGTCCACACCGGCCTGAGTACGCCTGATCTCGTCCGATCTCGGAAGCTAAGCAGGGTCGGGCCTGGTTAGTACTTGGATGGGAGACCGCCTGGGAATACCAGGTGCTGTAAGCTTTTTGTCACTGCCTTGTGGAATTTCAACTCTTTGTCCGTTTTTTCCCACAAGGCTGAAATATGTGCCCTCGCTTTGAAATAAGTAAGCAAGGTTAGTTTGTATTTCATCCAACAATCTGTGCTACAAATTATGGCTACAGTATATGCAATTTCATCCACTTTTTGAGATCGCCTTTCGCTTACTGCCACACCGGCCTGAGTACGCCTGATCTCGTCCGATCTCGGAAGCTAAGCAGGGTCGGGCCTGGTTAGTACCTGGATGGGAGACCGCCTGGGAATACCAGGTGCTGTAAGCTTTTTGTCACTGCCTTGTGGAATTTCAACTCTTTGTCCGTTTTTTCCCACAAGGCTGAAATATGTGCCCTCGCTTTGAAATAAGTAAGCAAGGTTAGTTTGTATTTCATCCAACAATCTGTGCTACAAATTATGGCTACAGTATATGCAATTTCTTCCACTTTTTGAGTGACACAAAGATGCTTATCTAAATGGTGGAAATGCAACAGCTGTTAATCAGGCTCACTTTGACTTTACATAGTGCACCAAGAGATAGTTTCTCGCTTACGGCCACACCGGCCTGAGTACGCCTGATCTCGTCCGATCTCGGAAGCTAAGCAGGGTCGGGCCTGGTTAGTACTTGGATGGGAGACCGCCTGGGAATACCAGGTGCTGTAAGCTTTTTGTCACTGCCTTGTGGAATTTCAACTCTTTGTCCGTTTTTTCCCACAAGGCTGAAATATGTGCCCTCGCTTTGAAATAAGTAAGCAAGGTTAGTTTGTATTTCATCCAACAATCTGTGCTACAAATTATGGCTACAGTATATG
>NW_023493852.1:105000-107027 GCF_013265735.2 Oncorhynchus mykiss | reverse complement strand
AAATGGTGATTGAAAACGTGCATCTGGTAACCCAAAATTTCAAATATGGTTCAAAATGAATTTAAAGGCACCCCTCTCATTGTTGCCCGCTATGGGAGCACCCCACTAAGGCCCTGTCTCGGTCGGGCCCGTCCTGAGTGCTTTATAGACACTTTAAGAAATCGCGATGGATGCAGATTGCTATTAATCCTCCGTGCAACTGGTGATTGAAAATGTGCAACTGGTGATTGAAAACGTGCACCTGGTCACCCAAAACACGGTTCTCTATGCGGTTAGCGGTGTTCCATCTATTCATGTCCGCTTATGGCGCACCCTACTACGGACCTTTAGCAATGGGGGCCGGCCCGAATTATTTATGGAAGGTCTGATGATGATTTTTTTTTTTTTTCACCATCTCTTTCTCTCTCTGCCGGGGCCGGCCAAGAGTGCTTTATGGACGGTTTAAAACATGACTATGGATGCAAATGCTCATTTTCCTCCGTGCACCTGGTGATTGAAAACGTGCATCTGGTAACCCAAAAATTATAAAAGGGTTTTAAATACTTTTACCCGTCATTCTATTGATATAGCCCGCTAGGGGAGTGCCCCACTACGGCCCTCTCTCTGTCAGGGCCGTCCTTGGGTGCTTTTTACACACTTTAAGAAATCACGATGGATGCAGATTGCTATTAATCCTCCGTGCAACTGGTGATTGAAAACGTGCATCTGGTAACCCAAAAATTATAAAACGGTTTTAAATACTTTTACCGGTCATTCTATTGATATAGCCCGCTATGGGAGCACCCCACTAAGGCCCTGTCTCGGTCGGGGCCGTCCTTCAGTGCTTTATATACAGTTTCATATATTACGATGGATGCAGATTGTGATTGTTTTCCAAAAGACCCGTGTGCATCTGGTAACCCAAAAATTATAAAACTGTTTTAAATCATTTTACCGGTCATTCTATTGATATAGCCCGCTAGGGGAGTACCCTACTACGGCCCTCTCTCGGTCAGGCCCGTCCTTAGGTGCTTTATATACAGTTTAAGATATTACGATGGATGCAGATTGTGATTGTTTTCCAAAAGACCCGTGTGCATCTGGTAACCCAAAAATTAAAATATGGTTCAAAACCCGGGTAACACCACTCTATTTACGGACATGACAGTAGAGCTTACCCCCTGGAGCTATTGACCTCCAGGCTTGTAGGCCCTTACTCACCACCCGGGTATCACCCCTCTATTTCGGGGATGATACCAGCAGGGGACCCCCCCCACCTCCACAACCTCGCATACCAGGTGAACCAGGGCACCCACACTTAAGCACCCCTCCTCGGACATTAAAGCAGATAACCGCGCTGTTATGAACCGCGTGCACCTGGTCACCCAAATGGAACTTGTGCACCTGGTCACCCAAAAGGACCGGCGTGCACCTGGTCACCCAAAGGCCGGCGTGCACCTGGTCACCCAAAAGGACCATGTGCACCTGGTCACCCAAAGGCCGGCGTGCACCTGGTCACCCAAAAGGACCGTGTGCACCTGGTCACCCAAAGGCCGGCGTGCACCTGGTCACCCAAAGGACCATGTGCACCTGGTCACCCAAAAGGACCATGTGCACCTGGTCACCCAAAGGCCGGCGTGCACCTGGTCACCCAAAAGGACCATGTGCACCTGGTCACCCAAAGGCCGGCGTGCACCTGGTCACCCAAAGGACCATGTGCACCTGGTCACCCAAAAGGACCATGTGCACCTGGTCACCCAAAGGCCGGCGTGCACCTGGTCACCCAAAGGACCATGTGCACCTGGTCACCCAAAGGCCGGCGTGCACCTGGTCACCCAAAGGACCATGTGCACCTGGTCACCCAAAGGCCGGCGTGCACCTGGTCACCCAAAGGACCATGTGCACCTGGTCACCCAAAAGGACCATGTGCACCTGGTCACCCAAAGGCCGGCGTGCACCTGGTCACCCAAAGGACCATGTGCACCTGGTCACCCAAAGGCCGGCGTGCACCTGGTCACCCAAAGGACCATGTGCACCTGGTCACCCAA
>NW_023493852.1:87500-95000 GCF_013265735.2 Oncorhynchus mykiss | reverse complement strand
TAGGACACATCGGGCGCCGAAGGGTCTGGTCAAACCACTAAATCGGTCGCCGGCGGGAAAATGTCCAAAGTACCATGGTTCTGAGGGTCTGACTTCCCTCAAAACTGTCCGTTACTCATTTTCTATTCGGACTGAGCAGTTTGACACCACCCCCGTCTCTCTAGGACATGGAAGTCCTGTTGCCAAAAACCAGGTTTCTGAAATCGCGCCGGTACCTGTCTGGTCGACCCGCCACTGAGTGTGTAATCCAAAACAGGCCAAATATCGATGAAGCCCTGAACCTCACAGGGCTTCTGTGCGCCCCACCATCGGGGGTCAAATTCAACAAAAACGTGATAAATCAAAAAGTACACATCCGATCTTGATGGGGTTTTTTTTGCACGAAAGTGCATAAATAGACGAGCATTTACATTCAATTAAAAACGTTTTTGTATAAAACATTTTAATAGGAAATCGTGTTTCAAGTTTTGGGAAAAAAGTGAATGTCACAGGATGCATAGGTTCCTGTGGATGCGAATTTTTTTTTACATTATGTAATTGTTGCCCATCACGAGAGAGGGTATGAGACGAAATTTGGGACCTCTAGCCCTTCGGGAAGTATTTTTAATCATTTTTTGAAAATTACAGAAATTGGTCGAAAAAATGACAGAGTCCCACTTTTCACAGCCGTGCACCTGGTGATTGAAAACGTGCATCTGGTAACCCAAAAATGCGGTTCTCAATGCGCTTGCCGGTGTTACAGATATACATGTCCGATAATGATGCACCCTACTACGGACCTTTTTCAATGGGGGTCGGCCTGAATTATTTATGGAAGGTATGATTACTTTTTTTTTCTCCGTGCAACTGGTGATTGAAAACGTGCACCTGGTCACCCAAAACACGGTTCTCTATGCGGTTAGCGGTGTTCCCGAGATTCATGTCCGATAATGATGCACCCTACTACGGACCTTTTCAATGGGGGCCGGTCCGAATTATTTATGGAAGGTATGATTTTTTTTTTCTCTCTCCGTGCAACTGGTGATTGAAAACGTGCATCTGGTAACCCAAAACACGGTTCTCTATGCGGTTAGCGGTGTTCCCGAGATTCATGTCCGATAATGATGCACCCTACTACGGACCTTTTCAATGGGGGCCGGTCCGAATTATTTATGGAAGGTATGATTTTTTTTTTTTTTCAACACTTTTCCCCTCTTTTTCTCTCTCTGCCGGGGCCGGCCCTGGGTGCTTTATGGACGGTTTAAAACATGACTATGGATGCAAATGCTCATTTTCCTCCGTGCACCTGGTGATTGAAAACGTGCATCTGGTAACCCAAAAATTATAAAAGGGTTTTAAATACTTTTACCCGTCATTCTATTGATATAGCCCGCTAGGGGAGTGCCCCACTACGGCCCTCTCTCTGTCAGGGCCGTCCTTGGGTGCTTTTTACACACTTTAAGAAATCACGATGGATGCAGATTGCTATTAATCCTCCGTGCAACTGGTGATTGAAAACGTGCATCTGGTAACCCAAAATTTCAAATATGGTTCAAAATGAATTTAAAGGCACCCCTCTCATTGTTGCCCGCTATGGGAGCACCCCACTAAGGCCCTGTCTCGGTCGGGCCCGTCCTGAGTGCTTTATAGACACTTTAAGAAATCGCGATGGATGCAGATTGCTATTAATCCTCCGTGCAACTGGTGATTGAAAATGTGCAACTGGTGATTGAAAACGTGCACCTGGTCACCCAAAACACGGTTCTCTATGCGGTTAGCGGTGTTCCATCTATTCATGTCCGCTTATGGCGCACCCTACTACGGACCTTTAGCAATGGGGGCCGGCCCGAATTATTTATGGAAGGTCTGATGATGATTTTTTTTTTTTTTCACCATCTCTTTCTCTCTCTGCCGGGGCCGGCCAAGAGTGCTTTATGGACGGTTTAAAACATGACTATGGATGCAAATGCTCATTTTCCTCCGTGCACCTGGTGATTGAAAACGTGCATCTGGTAACCCAAAAATTATAAAAGGGTTTTAAATACTTTTACCCGTCATTCTATTGATATAGCCCGCTAGGGGAGTGCCCCACTACGGCCCTCTCTCTGTCAGGGCCGTCCTTGGGTGCTTTTTACACACTTTAAGAAATCACGATGGATGCAGATTGCTATTAATCCTCCGTGCAACTGGTGATTGAAAACGTGCATCTGGTAACCCAAAATTTCAAATATGGTTCAAAATGAATTTAAAGGCACCCCTCTCATTGTTGCCCGCTATGGGAGCACCCCACTAAGGCCCTGTCTCGGTCGGGCCCGTCCTGAGTGCTTTATAGACACTTTAAGAAATCGCGATGGATGCAGATTGCTATTAATCCTCCGTGCAACTGGTGATTGAAAATGTGCAACTGGTGATTGAAAACGTGCACCTGGTCACCCAAAACACGGTTCTCTATGCGGTTAGCGGTGTTCCATCTATTCATGTCCGCTTATGGCGCACCCTACTACGGACCTTTAGCAATGGGGGCCGGCCCGAATTATTTATGGAAGGTCTGATGATGATTTTTTTTTTTTTTCACCATCTCTTTCTCTCTCTGCCGGGGCCGGCCAAGAGTGCTTTATGGACGGTTTAAAACATGACTATGGATGCAAATGCTCATTTTCCTCCGTGCACCTGGTGATTGAAAACGTGCATCTGGTAACCCAAAAATTATAAAAGGGTTTTAAATACTTTTACCCGTCATTCTATTGATATAGCCCGCTAGGGGAGTGCCCCACTACGGCCCTCTCTCTGTCAGGGCCGTCCTTGGGTGCTTTTTACACACTTTAAGAAATCACGATGGATGCAGATTGCTATTAATCCTCCGTGCAACTGGTGATTGAAAACGTGCATCTGGTAACCCAAAATTTCAAATATGGTTCAAAATGAATTTAAAGGCACCCCTCTCATTGTTGCCCGCTATGGGAGCACCCCACTAAGGCCCTGTCTCGGTCGGGCCCGTCCTGAGTGCTTTATAGACACTTTAAGAAATCGCGATGGATGCAGATTGCTATTAATCCTCCGTGCAACTGGTGATTGAAAATGTGCAACTGGTGATTGAAAACGTGCACCTGGTCACCCAAAACACGGTTCTCTATGCGGTTAGCGGTGTTCCATCTATTCATGTCCGCTTATGGCGCACCCTACTACGGACCTTTAGCAATGGGGGCCGGCCCGAATTATTTATGGAAGGTCTGATGATGATTTTTTTTTTTTTTTCACCATCTCTTTCTCTCTCTGCCGGGGCCGGCCAAGAGTGCTTTATGGACGGTTTAAAACATGACTATGGATGCAAATGCTCATTTTCCTCCGTGCACCTGGTGATTGAAAACGTGCATCTGGTAACCCAAAAATTATAAAAGGGTTTTAAATACTTTTACCCGTCATTCTATTGATATAGCCCGCTAGGGGAGTGCCCCACTACGGCCCTCTCTCTGTCAGGGCCGTCCTTGGGTGCTTTTTACACACTTTAAGAAATCACGATGGATGCAGATTGCTATTAATCCTCCGTGCAACTGGTGATTGAAAACGTGCATCTGGTAACCCAAAATTTCAAATATGGTTCAAAATGAATTTAAAGGCACCCCTCTCATTGTTGCCCGCTATGGGAGCACCCCACTAAGGCCCTGTCTCGGTCGGGCCCGTCCTGAGTGCTTTATAGACACTTTAAGAAATCGCGATGGATGCAGATTGCTATTAATCCTCCGTGCAACTGGTGATTGAAAATGTGCAACTGGTGATTGAAAACGTGCACCTGGTCACCCAAAACACGGTTCTCTATGCGGTTAGCGGTGTTCCATCTATTCATGTCCGCTTATGGCGCACCCTACTACGGACCTTTAGCAATGGGGGCCGGCCCGAATTATTTATGGAAGGTCTGATGATGATTTTTTTTTTTTTTCACCATCTCTTTCTCTCTCTGCCGGGGCCGGCCAAGAGTGCTTTATGGACGGTTTAAAACATGACTATGGATGCAAATGCTCATTTTCCTCCGTGCACCTGGTGATTGAAAACGTGCATCTGGTAACCCAAAAATTATAAAAGGGTTTTAAATACTTTTACCCGTCATTCTATTGATATAGCCCGCTAGGGGAGTGCCCCACTACGGCCCTCTCTCTGTCAGGGCCGTCCTTGGGTGCTTTTTACACACTTTAAGAAATCACGATGGATGCAGATTGCTATTAATCCTCCGTGCAACTGGTGATTGAAAACGTGCATCTGGTAACCCAAAATTTCAAATATGGTTCAAAATGAATTTAAAGGCACCCCTCTCATTGTTGCCCGCTATGGGAGCACCCCACTAAGGCCCTGTCTCGGTCGGGCCCGTCCTGAGTGCTTTATAGACACTTTAAGAAATCGCGATGGATGCAGATTGCTATTAATCCTCCGTGCAACTGGTGATTGAAAATGTGCAACTGGTGATTGAAAACGTGCACCTGGTCACCCAAAACACGGTTCTCTATGCGGTTAGCGGTGTTCCATCTATTCATGTCCGCTTATGGCGCACCCTACTACGGACCTTTAGCAATGGGGGCCGGCCCGAATTATTTATGGAAGGTCTGATGATGATTTTTTTTTTTTTTTCACCATCTCTTTCTCTCTCTGCCGGGGCCGGCCAAGAGTGCTTTATGGACGGTTTAAAACATGACTATGGATGCAAATGCTCATTTTCCTCCGTGCACCTGGTGATTGAAAACGTGCATCTGGTAACCCAAAAATTATAAAAGGGTTTTAAATACTTTTACCCGTCATTCTATTGATATAGCCCGCTAGGGGAGTGCCCCACTACGGCCCTCTCTCTGTCAGGGCCGTCCTTGGGTGCTTTTTACACACTTTAAGAAATCACGATGGATGCAGATTGCTATTAATCCTCCGTGCAACTGGTGATTGAAAACGTGCATCTGGTAACCCAAAATTTCAAATATGGTTCAAAATGAATTTAAAGGCACCCCTCTCATTGTTGCCCGCTATGGGAGCACCCCACTAAGGCCCTGTCTCGGTCGGGCCCGTCCTGAGTGCTTTATAGACACTTTAAGAAATCGCGATGGATGCAGATTGCTATTAATCCTCCGTGCAACTGGTGATTGAAAATGTGCAACTGGTGATTGAAAACGTGCACCTGGTCACCCAAAACACGGTTCTCTATGCGGTTAGCGGTGTTCCATCTATTCATGTCCGCTTATGGCGCACCCTACTACGGACCTTTAGCAATGGGGGCCGGCCCGAATTATTTATGGAAGGTCTGATGATGATTTTTTTTTTTTTTCACCATCTCTTTCTCTCTCTGCCGGGGCCGGCCAAGAGTGCTTTATGGACGGTTTAAAACATGACTATGGATGCAAATGCTCATTTTCCTCCGTGCACCTGGTGATTGAAAACGTGCATCTGGTAACCCAAAAATTATAAAAGGGTTTTAAATACTTTTACCCGTCATTCTATTGATATAGCCCGCTAGGGGAGTGCCCCACTACGGCCCTCTCTCTGTCAGGGCCGTCCTTGGGTGCTTTTTACACACTTTAAGAAATCACGATGGATGCAGATTGCTATTAATCCTCCGTGCAACTGGTGATTGAAAACGTGCATCTGGTAACCCAAAAATTATAAAACGGTTTTAAATACTTTTACCGGTCATTCTATTGATATAGCCCGCTATGGGAGCACCCCACTAAGGCCCTGTCTCGGTCGGGGCCGTCCTTCAGTGCTTTATATACAGTTTCATATATTACGATGGATGCAGATTGTGATTGTTTTCCAAAAGACCCGTGTGCATCTGGTAACCCAAAAATTATAAAACTGTTTTAAATCATTTTACCGGTCATTCTATTGATATAGCCCGCTAGGGGAGTACCCTACTACGGCCCTCTCTCGGTCAGGCCCGTCCTTAGGTGCTTTATATACAGTTTAAGATATTACGATGGATGCAGATTGTGATTGTTTTCCAAAAGACCCGTGTGCATCTGGTAACCCAAAAATTAAAATATGGTTCAAAACCCGGGTAACACCACTCTATTTACGGACATGACAGTAGAGCTTACCCCCTGGAGCTATTGACCTCCAGGCTTGTAGGCCCTTACTCACCACCCGGGTATCACCCCTCTATTTCGGGGATGATACCAGCAGGGGACCCCCCCCACCTCCACAACCTCGCATACCAGGTGAACCAGGGCACCCACACTTAAGCACCCCTCCTCGGACATTAAAGCAGATAACCGCGCTGTTATGAACCGCGTGCACCTGGTCACCCAAATGGAACTTGTGCACCTGGTCACCCAAAAGGACCGGCGTGCACCTGGTCACCCAAAGGCCGGCGTGCACCTGGTCACCCAAAAGGACCATGTGCACCTGGTCACCCAAAGGCCGGCGTGCACCTGGTCACCCAAAAGGACCGTGTGCACCTGGTCACCCAAAGGCCGGCGTGCACCTGGTCACCCAAAGGACCATGTGCACCTGGTCACCCAAAAGGACCATGTGCACCTGGTCACCCAAAGGCCGGCGTGCACCTGGTCACCCAAAAGGACCATGTGCACCTGGTCACCCAAAGGCCGGCGTGCACCTGGTCACCCAAAGGACCATGTGCACCTGGTCACCCAAAAGGACCATGTGCACCTGGTCACCCAAAGGCCGGCGTGCACCTGGTCACCCAAAGGACCATGTGCACCTGGTCACCCAAAGGCCGGCGTGCACCTGGTCACCCAAAGGACCATGTGCACCTGGTCACCCAAAGGCCGGCGTGCACCTGGTCACCCAAAGGACCATGTGCACCTGGTCACCCAAAAGGACCATGTGCACCTGGTCACCCAAAGGCCGGCGTGCACCTGGTCACCCAAAGGACCATGTGCACCTGGTCACCCAAAGGCCGGCGTGCACCTGGTCACCCAAAGGACCATGTGCACCTGGTCACCCAAAGGCCGGCGTGCACCTGGTCACCCAAAGGACCATGTGCACCTGGTCACCCAAAAGGACCATGTGCACCTGGTCACCCAAAGGCCGGCGTGCACCTGGTCACCCAAAGGACCATGTGCACCTGGTCACCCAAAAGAACCGTGTGCACCTGGTCACCCAAAGGCCGGCGTGCACCTGGTCACCCAAAGGACCATGTGCACCTGGTCACCCAAAAGGACCATGTGCACCTGGTCACCCAAAGGCCGGCGTGCACCTGGTCACCCAAAGGACCATGTGCACCTGGTCACCCAAAAGAACCGTGTGCACCTGGTCACCCAAAGGCCGGCGTGCACCTGGTCACCCAAAGGACCATGTGCACCTGGTCACCCAAAAGGACCATGTGCACCTGGTCACCCAAAGGCCGGCGTGCACCTGGTCACCCAAAGGACCATGTGCACCTGGTCACCCAAAAGAACCGTGTGCACCTGGTCACCCAAAGGCCGGCGTGCACCTGGTCACCCAAAGGACCATGTGCACCTGGTCACCCAAAAGAACCGTGTGCACCTGGTCACCCAAAGGCCGGCGTGCACCTGGTCACCCAAA
>NW_023493852.1:67500-77500 GCF_013265735.2 Oncorhynchus mykiss | reverse complement strand
TCTAGCCCTTCGGGAAGTATTTTTAATCATTTTTTGAAAATTACAGAAATTGGTCGAAAAAATGACAGAGTCCCACTTTTCACAGCCGTGCACCTGGTGATTGAAAACGTGCATCTGGTAACCCAAAAATGCGGTTCTCAATGCGCTTGCCGGTGTTACAGATATACATGTCCGATAATGATGCACCCTACTACGGACCTTTTTCAATGGGGGTCGGCCTGAATTATTTATGGAAGGTATGATTACTTTTTTTTTCTCCGTGCAACTGGTGATTGAAAACGTGCACCTGGTCACCCAAAACACGGTTCTCTATGCGGTTAGCGGTGTTCCCGAGATTCATGTCCGATAATGATGCACCCTACTACGGACCTTTTCAATGGGGGCCGGTCCGAATTATTTATGGAAGGTATGATTTTTTTTTTCTCTCTCCGTGCAACTGGTGATTGAAAACGTGCATCTGGTAACCCAAAACACGGTTCTCTATGCGGTTAGCGGTGTTCCCGAGATTCATGTCCGATAATGATGCACCCTACTACGGACCTTTTCAATGGGGGCCGGTCCGAATTATTTATGGAAGGTATGATTTTTTTTTTTTTTCAACACTTTTCCCCTCTTTTTCTCTCTCTGCCGGGGCCGGCCCTGGGTGCTTTATGGACGGTTTAAAACATGACTATGGATGCAAATGCTCATTTTCCTCCGTGCACCTGGTGATTGAAAACGTGCATCTGGTAACCCAAAAATTATAAAAGGGTTTTAAATACTTTTACCCGTCATTCTATTGATATAGCCCGCTAGGGGAGTGCCCCACTACGGCCCTCTCTCTGTCAGGGCCGTCCTTGGGTGCTTTTTACACACTTTAAGAAATCACGATGGATGCAGATTGCTATTAATCCTCCGTGCAACTGGTGATTGAAAACGTGCATCTGGTAACCCAAAATTTCAAATATGGTTCAAAATGAATTTAAAGGCACCCCTCTCATTGTTGCCCGCTATGGGAGCACCCCACTAAGGCCCTGTCTCGGTCGGGCCCGTCCTGAGTGCTTTATAGACACTTTAAGAAATCGCGATGGATGCAGATTGCTATTAATCCTCCGTGCAACTGGTGATTGAAAATGTGCAACTGGTGATTGAAAACGTGCACCTGGTCACCCAAAACACGGTTCTCTATGCGGTTAGCGGTGTTCCATCTATTCATGTCCGCTTATGGCGCACCCTACTACGGACCTTTAGCAATGGGGGCCGGCCCGAATTATTTATGGAAGGTCTGATGATGATTTTTTTTTTTTTTTCACCATCTCTTTCTCTCTCTGCCGGGGCCGGCCAAGAGTGCTTTATGGACGGTTTAAAACATGACTATGGATGCAAATGCTCATTTTCCTCCGTGCACCTGGTGATTGAAAACGTGCATCTGGTAACCCAAAAATTATAAAAGGGTTTTAAATACTTTTACCCGTCATTCTATTGATATAGCCCGCTAGGGGAGTGCCCCACTACGGCCCTCTCTCTGTCAGGGCCGTCCTTGGGTGCTTTTTACACACTTTAAGAAATCACGATGGATGCAGATTGCTATTAATCCTCCGTGCAACTGGTGATTGAAAACGTGCATCTGGTAACCCAAAATTTCAAATATGGTTCAAAATGAATTTAAAGGCACCCCTCTCATTGTTGCCCGCTATGGGAGCACCCCACTAAGGCCCTGTCTCGGTCGGGCCCGTCCTGAGTGCTTTATAGACACTTTAAGAAATCGCGATGGATGCAGATTGCTATTAATCCTCCGTGCAACTGGTGATTGAAAATGTGCAACTGGTGATTGAAAACGTGCACCTGGTCACCCAAAACACGGTTCTCTATGCGGTTAGCGGTGTTCCATCTATTCATGTCCGCTTATGGCGCACCCTACTACGGACCTTTAGCAATGGGGGCCGGCCCGAATTATTTATGGAAGGTCTGATGATGATTTTTTTTTTTTTTCACCATCTCTTTCTCTCTCTGCCGGGGCCGGCCAAGAGTGCTTTATGGACGGTTTAAAACATGACTATGGATGCAAATGCTCATTTTCCTCCGTGCACCTGGTGATTGAAAACGTGCATCTGGTAACCCAAAAATTATAAAAGGGTTTTAAATACTTTTACCCGTCATTCTATTGATATAGCCCGCTAGGGGAGTGCCCCACTACGGCCCTCTCTCTGTCAGGGCCGTCCTTGGGTGCTTTTTACACACTTTAAGAAATCACGATGGATGCAGATTGCTATTAATCCTCCGTGCAACTGGTGATTGAAAACGTGCATCTGGTAACCCAAAATTTCAAATATGGTTCAAAATGAATTTAAAGGCACCCCTCTCATTGTTGCCCGCTATGGGAGCACCCCACTAAGGCCCTGTCTCGGTCGGGCCCGTCCTGAGTGCTTTATAGACACTTTAAGAAATCGCGATGGATGCAGATTGCTATTAATCCTCCGTGCAACTGGTGATTGAAAATGTGCAACTGGTGATTGAAAACGTGCACCTGGTCACCCAAAACACGGTTCTCTATGCGGTTAGCGGTGTTCCATCTATTCATGTCCGCTTATGGCGCACCCTACTACGGACCTTTAGCAATGGGGGCCGGCCCGAATTATTTATGGAAGGTCTGATGATGATTTTTTTTTTTTTTTCACCATCTCTTTCTCTCTCTGCCGGGGCCGGCCAAGAGTGCTTTATGGACGGTTTAAAACATGACTATGGATGCAAATGCTCATTTTCCTCCGTGCACCTGGTGATTGAAAACGTGCATCTGGTAACCCAAAAATTATAAAAGGGTTTTAAATACTTTTACCCGTCATTCTATTGATATAGCCCGCTAGGGGAGTGCCCCACTACGGCCCTCTCTCTGTCAGGGCCGTCCTTGGGTGCTTTTTACACACTTTAAGAAATCACGATGGATGCAGATTGCTATTAATCCTCCGTGCAACTGGTGATTGAAAACGTGCATCTGGTAACCCAAAATTTCAAATATGGTTCAAAATGAATTTAAAGGCACCCCTCTCATTGTTGCCCGCTATGGGAGCACCCCACTAAGGCCCTGTCTCGGTCGGGCCCGTCCTGAGTGCTTTATAGACACTTTAAGAAATCGCGATGGATGCAGATTGCTATTAATCCTCCGTGCAACTGGTGATTGAAAATGTGCAACTGGTGATTGAAAACGTGCACCTGGTCACCCAAAACACGGTTCTCTATGCGGTTAGCGGTGTTCCATCTATTCATGTCCGCTTATGGCGCACCCTACTACGGACCTTTAGCAATGGGGGCCGGCCCGAATTATTTATGGAAGGTCTGATGATGATTTTTTTTTTTTTTCACCATCTCTTTCTCTCTCTGCCGGGGCCGGCCAAGAGTGCTTTATGGACGGTTTAAAACATGACTATGGATGCAAATGCTCATTTTCCTCCGTGCACCTGGTGATTGAAAACGTGCATCTGGTAACCCAAAAATTATAAAAGGGTTTTAAATACTTTTACCCGTCATTCTATTGATATAGCCCGCTAGGGGAGTGCCCCACTACGGCCCTCTCTCTGTCAGGGCCGTCCTTGGGTGCTTTTTACACACTTTAAGAAATCACGATGGATGCAGATTGCTATTAATCCTCCGTGCAACTGGTGATTGAAAACGTGCATCTGGTAACCCAAAATTTCAAATATGGTTCAAAATGAATTTAAAGGCACCCCTCTCATTGTTGCCCGCTATGGGAGCACCCCACTAAGGCCCTGTCTCGGTCGGGCCCGTCCTGAGTGCTTTATAGACACTTTAAGAAATCGCGATGGATGCAGATTGCTATTAATCCTCCGTGCAACTGGTGATTGAAAATGTGCAACTGGTGATTGAAAACGTGCACCTGGTCACCCAAAACACGGTTCTCTATGCGGTTAGCGGTGTTCCATCTATTCATGTCCGCTTATGGCGCACCCTACTACGGACCTTTAGCAATGGGGGCCGGCCCGAATTATTTATGGAAGGTCTGATGATGATTTTTTTTTTTTTTCACCATCTCTTTCTCTCTCTGCCGGGGCCGGCCAAGAGTGCTTTATGGACGGTTTAAAACATGACTATGGATGCAAATGCTCATTTTCCTCCGTGCACCTGGTGATTGAAAACGTGCATCTGGTAACCCAAAAATTATAAAAGGGTTTTAAATACTTTTACCCGTCATTCTATTGATATAGCCCGCTAGGGGAGTGCCCCACTACGGCCCTCTCTCTGTCAGGGCCGTCCTTGGGTGCTTTTTACACACTTTAAGAAATCACGATGGATGCAGATTGCTATTAATCCTCCGTGCAACTGGTGATTGAAAACGTGCATCTGGTAACCCAAAATTTCAAATATGGTTCAAAATGAATTTAAAGGCACCCCTCTCATTGTTGCCCGCTATGGGAGCACCCCACTAAGGCCCTGTCTCGGTCGGGCCCGTCCTGAGTGCTTTATAGACACTTTAAGAAATCGCGATGGATGCAGATTGCTATTAATCCTCCGTGCAACTGGTGATTGAAAATGTGCAACTGGTGATTGAAAACGTGCACCTGGTCACCCAAAACACGGTTCTCTATGCGGTTAGCGGTGTTCCATCTATTCATGTCCGCTTATGGCGCACCCTACTACGGACCTTTAGCAATGGGGGCCGGCCCGAATTATTTATGGAAGGTCTGATGATGATTTTTTTTTTTTTTCACCATCTCTTTCTCTCTCTGCCGGGGCCGGCCAAGAGTGCTTTATGGACGGTTTAAAACATGACTATGGATGCAAATGCTCATTTTCCTCCGTGCACCTGGTGATTGAAAACGTGCATCTGGTAACCCAAAAATTATAAAAGGGTTTTAAATACTTTTACCCGTCATTCTATTGATATAGCCCGCTAGGGGAGTGCCCCACTACGGCCCTCTCTCTGTCAGGGCCGTCCTTGGGTGCTTTTTACACACTTTAAGAAATCACGATGGATGCAGATTGCTATTAATCCTCCGTGCAACTGGTGATTGAAAACGTGCATCTGGTAACCCAAAATTTCAAATATGGTTCAAAATGAATTTAAAGGCACCCCTCTCATTGTTGCCCGCTATGGGAGCACCCCACTAAGGCCCTGTCTCGGTCGGGCCCGTCCTGAGTGCTTTATAGACACTTTAAGAAATCGCGATGGATGCAGATTGCTATTAATCCTCCGTGCAACTGGTGATTGAAAATGTGCAACTGGTGATTGAAAACGTGCACCTGGTCACCCAAAACACGGTTCTCTATGCGGTTAGCGGTGTTCCATCTATTCATGTCCGCTTATGGCGCACCCTACTACGGACCTTTAGCAATGGGGGCCGGCCCGAATTATTTATGGAAGGTCTGATGATGATTTTTTTTTTTTTTCACCATCTCTTTCTCTCTCTGCCGGGGCCGGCCAAGAGTGCTTTATGGACGGTTTAAAACATGACTATGGATGCAAATGCTCATTTTCCTCCGTGCACCTGGTGATTGAAAACGTGCATCTGGTAACCCAAAAATTATAAAAGGGTTTTAAATACTTTTACCCGTCATTCTATTGATATAGCCCGCTAGGGGAGTGCCCCACTACGGCCCTCTCTCTGTCAGGGCCGTCCTTGGTGCTTTTTACACACTTTAAGAAATCACGATGGATGCAGATTGCTATTAATCCTCCGTGCAACTGGTGATTGAAAACGTGCATCTGGTAACCCAAAATTTCAAATATGGTTCAAAATGAATTTAAAGGCACCCCTCTCATTGTTGCCCGCTATGGGAGCACCCCACTAAGGCCCTGTCTCGGTCGGGCCCGTCCTGAGTGCTTTATAGACACTTTAAGAAATCGCGATGGATGCAGATTGCTATTAATCCTCCGTGCAACTGGTGATTGAAAATGTGCAACTGGTGATTGAAAACGTGCACCTGGTCACCCAAAACACGGTTCTCTATGCGGTTAGCGGTGTTCCATCTATTCATGTCCGCTTATGGCGCACCCTACTACGGACCTTTAGCAATGGGGGCCGGCCCGAATTATTTATGGAAGGTCTGATGATGATTTTTTTTTTTTTTCACCATCTCTTTCTCTCTCTGCCGGGGCCGGCCAAGAGTGCTTTATGGACGGTTTAAAACATGACTATGGATGCAAATGCTCATTTTCCTCCGTGCACCTGGTGATTGAAAACGTGCATCTGGTAACCCAAAAATTATAAAAGGGTTTTAAATACTTTTACCCGTCATTCTATTGATATAGCCCGCTAGGGGAGTGCCCCACTACGGCCCTCTCTCTGTCAGGGCCGTCCTTGGGTGCTTTTTACACACTTTAAGAAATCACGATGGATGCAGATTGCTATTAATCCTCCGTGCAACTGGTGATTGAAAACGTGCATCTGGTAACCCAAAATTTCAAATATGGTTCAAAATGAATTTAAAGGCACCCCTCTCATTGTTGCCCGCTATGGGAGCACCCCACTAAGGCCCTGTCTCGGTCGGGCCCGTCCTGAGTGCTTTATAGACACTTTAAGAAATCGCGATGGATGCAGATTGCTATTAATCCTCCGTGCAACTGGTGATTGAAAATGTGCAACTGGTGATTGAAAACGTGCACCTGGTCACCCAAAACACGGTTCTCTATGCGGTTAGCGGTGTTCCATCTATTCATGTCCGCTTATGGCGCACCCTACTACGGACCTTTAGCAATGGGGGCCGGCCCGAATTATTTATGGAAGGTCTGATGATGATTTTTTTTTTTTTCACCATCTCTTTCTCTCTCTGCCGGGGCCGGCCAAGAGTGCTTTATGGACGGTTTAAAACATGACTATGGATGCAAATGCTCATTTTCCTCCGTGCACCTGGTGATTGAAAACGTGCATCTGGTAACCCAAAAATTATAAAAGGGTTTTAAATACTTTTACCCGTCATTCTATTGATATAGCCCGCTAGGGGAGTGCCCCACTACGGCCCTCTCTCTGTCAGGGCCGTCCTTGGGTGCTTTTTACACACTTTAAGAAATCACGATGGATGCAGATTGCTATTAATCCTCCGTGCAACTGGTGATTGAAAACGTGCATCTGGTAACCCAAAAATTATAAAACGGTTTTAAATACTTTTACCGGTCATTCTATTGATATAGCCCGCTATGGGAGCACCCCACTAAGGCCCTGTCTCGGTCGGGGCCGTCCTTCAGTGCTTTATATACAGTTTCATATATTACGATGGATGCAGATTGTGATTGTTTTCCAAAAGACCCGTGTGCATCTGGTAACCCAAAAATTATAAAACTGTTTTAAATCATTTTACCGGTCATTCTATTGATATAGCCCGCTAGGGGAGTACCCTACTACGGCCCTCTCTCGGTCAGGCCCGTCCTTAGGTGCTTTATATACAGTTTAAGATATTACGATGGATGCAGATTGTGATTGTTTTCCAAAAGACCCGTGTGCATCTGGTAACCCAAAAATTAAAATATGGTTCAAAACCCGGGTAACACCACTCTATTTACGGACATGACAGTAGAGCTTACCCCCTGGAGCTATTGACCTCCAGGCTTGTAGGCCCTTACTCACCACCCGGGTATCACCCCTCTATTTCGGGGATGATACCAGCAGGGGACCCCCCCCACCTCCACAACCTCGCATACCAGGTGAACCAGGGCACCCACACTTAAGCACCCCTCCTCGGACATTAAAGCAGATAACCGCGCTGTTATGAACCGCGTGCACCTGGTCACCCAAATGGAACTTGTGCACCTGGTCACCCAAAAGGACCGGCGTGCACCTGGTCACCCAAAGGCCGGCGTGCACCTGGTCACCCAAAAGGACCATGTGCACCTGGTCACCCAAAGGCCGGCGTGCACCTGGTCACCCAAAAGGACCGTGTGCACCTGGTCACCCAAAGGCCGGCGTGCACCTGGTCACCCAAAGGACCATGTGCACCTGGTCACCCAAAAGGACCATGTGCACCTGGTCACCCAAAGGGCCGGCGTGCACCTGGTCACCCAAAAGGACCATGTGCACCTGGTCACCCAAAGGCCGGCGTGCACCTGGTCACCCAAAGGACCATGTGCACCTGGTCACCCAAAAGGACCATGTGCACCTGGTCACCCAAAGGCCGGCGTGCACCTGGTCACCCAAAGGACCATGTGCACCTGGTCACCCAAAGGCCGGCGTGCACCTGGTCACCCAAAGGACCATGTGCACCTGGTCACCCAAAGGCCGGCTGTGCACCTGGTCACCCAAAGGACCATGTGCACCTGGTCACCCAAAAGGACCATGTGCACATGGTCACCCAAAGGCCGGCGTGCACCTGGTCACCCAAAGGACCATGTTGCACCTGGTCACCCAAAGGCCGGCGTGCACCTGGTCACCCAAAGGACCATGTGCACCTGGTCACCCAAAGGCCGGCGGTGCACCTGGTCACCCAAAGGACCATGTGCACCTGGTCACCCAAAAGGACCATGTGCACCTGGTCACCCAAAGGCCGGCGTGCACCTGGTCACCCAAAGGACCATGTGCACCTGGTCACCCAAAAGAACCGTGTGCACCTGGTCACCCAAAGGCCGGCGTGCACCTGGTCACCCAAAGGACCATGTGCACCTGGTCACCCAAAAGGACCATGTGCACCTTGGTCACCCAAAGGCCGGCGTGCACCTGGTCACCCAAAGGACCATGTGCACCTGGTCACCCAAAAGAACCGTGTGCACCTGGTCACCCAAAGGCCGGCGTGCACCTGGTCACCCAAAGGACCATGTGCACCTGGTCACCCAAAAGGACCATGTGCACCTGGTCACCCCAAAGGCCGGCGTGCACCTGGTCACCCAAAGGACCATGTGCACCTGTGTCACCCAAAAGAACCGTGTGCACCTGGTCACCCAAAGGCCGGCGTGCACCTGGTCACCCAAAGGACCATGTGCACCTGGTCACCCAAAAGAACCGTGTGCACCTGGTCACCCAAAGGCCGGCGTGCACCTGGTCACCCAAAGGACCATGTGCACCTGGTCACCCAAAAGCCGGCGTGCACCTGGTCACCCAAATGGAACTTGTGCACCTGGTCACCCAAAAGCCGGCGTGCACCTGGTCACCCAAATGGAACTTGTGCACCTGGTCACCCAAAAGCCGGCGTGCACCTGGTCACCCAAATGGAACTTGTGCACCTGGTCACCCAAAAGACCGGCGTGCACCTGGTCACCCAAAAGCCGGCGTGCACCTGGTCACCCAAATGGAACTTGTGCACCTGGTCACCCAAAAATTATAAAACTGTCCAAATGCATTTACCGGTCATTTTATTTATATAGCCCGCTAGGGGAGTAGCCCACTACGGCCCTCTCTTGGTCGGGGCCGTGCTTAGTGCTTTATGGACACTTTAAGATATTACGATGGATGCAGATTGTGATTGTTTTGCAAAGACCCGTGTGCATCTGGTAACCCAAAAATTATAAAACTGTTCAAAATGCATTTAAAGCTATACCTGACCCTCATGCCCGCCAGGGGAGTAGCCCACTACGGCCCTCTCTCAGTGGGGGCCCTATTTGAGTGCTTTTATGGACGGTTTTAAAATATCACGATGGATGCAGATTGCTATTAATCCTCCGTGCACCTGGTGATTGAAAACGTGCATCTGGTAACCCAAAATTTAAAATATGGACCGCGGGTGAATGGAGGGAGTAACTATGACTCTCTTAAGGTAGCCAACTGCTGATGAGCATATACATCCGTGCAACTGGTGATTGAAATGTGCATCTGGTAACCCAAAATAGATGGTAAATAATCACAGAAATTGCACTATGTCCATCTCTGTGAATGAGAGTACACATACAGGCATAAAGGCCCTAACTCCCTGTCAAGGAACAGGCCTCTCTCTCCTGGCATGAGAGAACACATAAATCCCTAAAGGTCAAACTCTGGGCCTGGTGATTGGAAAAATGGGCCAAAAAAAAGGGGGACAGAGCAGCCAACCTCCACAGAGGCTGACTGCTCTGCCCCCCTTAAGGACAGTGGCACTATGGACCTTC
>NW_023493852.1:52500-57500 GCF_013265735.2 Oncorhynchus mykiss | reverse complement strand
TATAGACACTTTAAGAAATCGCGATGGATGCAGATTGCTATTAATCCTCCGTGCAACTGGTGATTGAAAATGTGCAACTGGTGATTGAAAACGTGCACCTGGTCACCCAAAACACGGTTCTCTATGCGGTTAGCGGTGTTCCATCTATTCATGTCCGCTTATGGCGCACCCTACTACGGACCTTTAGCAATGGGGGCCGGCCCGAATTATTTATGGAAGGTCTGATGATGATTTTTTTTTTTTTTTCACCATCTCTTTCTCTCTCTGCCGGGGCCGGCCAAGAGTGCTTTATGGACGGTTTAAAACATGACTATGGATGCAAATGCTCATTTTCCTCCGTGCACCTGGTGATTGAAAACGTGCATCTGGTAACCCAAAAATTATAAAAGGGTTTTAAATACTTTTACCCGTCATTCTATTGATATAGCCCGCTAGGGGAGTGCCCCACTACGGCCCTCTCTCTGTCAGGGCCGTCCTTGGGTGCTTTTTACACACTTTAAGAAATCACGATGGATGCAGATTGCTATTAATCCTCCGTGCAACTGGTGATTGAAAACGTGCATCTGGTAACCCAAAATTTCAAATATGGTTCAAAATGAATTTAAAGGCACCCTCTCATTGTTGCCCGCTATGGGAGCACCCCACTAAGGCCCTGTCTCGGTCGGGCCCGTCCTGAGTGCTTTATAGACACTTTAAGAAATCGCGATGGATGCAGATTGCTATTAATCCTCCGTGCAACTGGTGATTGAAAATGTGCAACTGGTGATTGAAAACGTGCACCTGGTCACCCAAAACACGGTTCTCTATGCGGTTAGCGGTGTTCCATCTATTCATGTCCGCTTATGGCGCACCCTACTACGGACCTTTAGCAATGGGGGCCGGCCCGAATTATTTATGGAAGGTCTGATGATGATTTTTTTTTTTTTTTCACCATCTCTTTCTCTCTCTGCCGGGGCCGGCCAAGAGTGCTTTATGGACGGTTTTAAAACATGACTATGGATGCAAATGCTCATTTTCCTCCGTGCACCTGGTGATTGAAAACGTGCATCTGGTAACCCAAAAATTATAAAAGGGTTTTAAATACTTTTACCCGTCATTCTATTGATATAGCCCGCTAGGGGAGTGCCCCACTACGGCCCTCTCTCTGTCAGGGCCGTCCTTGGGTGCTTTTTACACACTTTAAGAAATCACGATGGATGCAGATTGCTATTAATCCTCCGTGCAACTGGTGATTGAAAACGTGCATCTGGTAACCCAAAATTTCAAATATGGTTCAAAATGAATTTAAAGGCACCCCCTCTCATTGTTGCCCGCTATGGGAGCACCCCACTAAGGCCCTGTCTCGGTCGGGCCCGTCCTGAGTGCTTTATAGACACTTTAAGAAATCGCGATGGATGCAGATTGCTATTAATCCTCCGTGCAACTGGTGATTGAAAATGTGCAACTGGTGATTGAAAACGTGCACCTGGTCACCCAAAACACGGTTCTCTATGCGGTTAGCGGTGTTCCATCTATTCATGTCCGCTTATGGCGCACCCTACTACGGACCTTTAGCAATGGGGGCCGGCCCGAATTATTTATGGAAGGTCTGATGATGATTTTTTTTTTTTTTTCACCATCTCTTTCTCTCTCTGCCGGGGCCGGCCAAGAGTGCTTTATGGACGGTTTAAAACATGACTATGGATGCAAATGCTCATTTTCCTCCGTGCACCTGGTGATTGAAAACGTGCATCTGGTAACCCAAAAATTATAAAAGGGTTTTAAATACTTTTACCCGTCATTCTATTGATATAGCCCGCTAGGGGAGTGCCCACTACGGCCCTCTCTCTGTCAGGGCCGTCCTTGGGTGCTTTTTACACACTTTAAGAAATCACGATGGATGCAGATTGCTATTAATCCTCCGTGCAACTGGTGATTGAAAACGTGCATCTGGTAACCCAAAATTTCAAATATGGTTCAAAATGAATTTAAAGGCACCCCTCTCATTGTTGCCCGCTATGGGAGCACCCCACTAAGGCCCTGTCTCGGTCGGGCCCGTCCTGAGTGCTTTATAGACACTTTAAGAAATCGCGATGGATGCAGATTGCTATTAATCCTCCGTGCAACTGGTGATTGAAAATGTGCAACTGGTGATTGAAAACGTGCACCTGGTCACCCAAAACACGGTTCTCTATGCGGTTAGCGGTGTTCCATCTATTCATGTCCGCTTATGGCGCACCCTACTACGGACCTTTAGCAATGGGGGCCGGCCCGAATTATTTATGGAAGGTCTGATGATGATTTTTTTTTTTTTTTCACCATCTCTTTCTCTCTCTGCCGGGGCCGGCCAAGAGTGCTTTATGGACGGTTTAAAACATGACTATGGATGCAAATGCTCATTTTCCTCCGTGCACCTGGTGATTGAAAACGTGCATCTGGTAACCCAAAAATTATAAAAGGGTTTTAAATACTTTTACCCGTCATTCTATTGATATAGCCCGCTAGGGGAGTGCCCCACTACGGCCCTCTCTCTGTCAGGGCCGTCCTTGGGTGCTTTTTACACACTTTAAGAAATCACGATGGATGCAGATTGCTATTAATCCTCCGTGCAACTGGTGATTGAAAACGTGCATCTGGTAACCCAAAAATTATAAACGGTTTTAAATACTTTTACCGGTCATTCTATTGATATAGCCCGCTATGGGAGCACCCCACTAAGGCCCTGTCTCGGTCGGGGCCGTCCTTCAGTGCTTTATATACAGTTTCATATATTACGATGGATGCAGATTGTGATTGTTTTCCAAAAGACCCGTGTGCATCTGGTAACCCAAAAATTATAAAACTGTTTTAAATCATTTTACCGGTCATTCTATTGATATAGCCCGCTAGGGGAGTACCCTACTACGGCCCTCTCTCGGTCAGGCCCGTCCTTAGGTGCTTTATATACAGTTTAAGATATTACGATGGATGCAGATTGTGATTGTTTTCCAAAAGACCCGTGTGCATCTGGTAACCCAAAAATTAAAATATGGTTCAAAACCCGGGTAACACCACTCTATTTACGGACATGACAGTAGAGCTTACCCCCTGGAGCTATTGACCTCCAGGCTTGTAGGCCCTTACTCACCACCCGGGTATCACCCCTCTATTTCGGGGATGATACCAGCAGGGGACCCCCCCCCACCTCCACAACCTCGCATACCAGGTGAACCAGGGCACCCACACTTAAGCACCCCTCCTCGGACATTAAAGCAGATAACCGCGCTGTTATGAACCGCGTGCACCTGGTCACCCAAATGGAACTTGTGCACCTGGTCACCCAAAAGGACCGGCGTGCACCTGGTCACCCAAAGGCCGGCGTGCACCTGGTCACCCAAAAGGACCATGTGCACCTGGTCACCCAAAGGCCGGCGTGCACCTGGTCACCCAAAAGGACCGTGTGCACCTGGTCACCCAAAGGCCGGCGTGCACCTGGTCACCCAAAGGACCATGTGCACCTGGTCACCCAAAAGGACCATGTGCACCTGGTCACCCAAAGGCCGGCGTGCACCTGGTCACCCAAAAGGACCATGTGCACCTGGTCACCCAAAGGCCGGCGTGCACCTGGTCACCCAAAGGACCATGTGCACCTGGTCACCCAAAAGGACCATGTGCACCTGGTCACCCAAAGGCCGGCGTGCACCTGGTCACCCAAAGGACCATGTGCACCTGGTCACCCAAAGGCCGGCGTGCACCTGGTCACCCAAAGGACCATGTGCACCTGGTCACCCAAAGGCCGGCGTGCACCTGGTCACCCAAAGGACCATGTGCACCTGGTCACCCAAAAGGACCATGTGCACCTGGTCACCCAAAGGCCGGCGTGCACCTGGTCACCCAAAGGACCATGTGCACCTGGTCACCCAAAGGCCGGCGTGCACCTGGTCACCCAAAGGACCATGTGCACCTGGTCACCCAAAGGCCGGCGTGCACCTGGTCACCCAAAGGACCATGTGCACCTGGTCACCCAAAAGGACCATGTGCACCTGGTCACCCAAAGGCCGGCGTGCACCTGGTCACCCAAAGGACCATGTGCACCTGGTCACCCAAAAGAACCGTGTGCACCTGGTCACCCAAAGGCCGGCGTGCACCTGGTCACCCAAAGGACCATGTGCACCTGGTCACCCAAAAGGACCATGTGCACCTGGTCACCCAAAGGCCGGCGTGCACCTGGTCACCCAAAGGACCATGTGCACCTGGTCACCCAAAAGAACCGTGTGCACCTGGTCACCCAAAGGCCGGCGTGCACCTGGTCACCCAAAGGACCATGTGCACCTGGTCACCCAAAAGGACCATGTGCACCTGGTCACCCAAAGGCCGGCGTGCACCTGGTCACCCAAAGGACCATGTGCACCTGGTCACCCAAAAGAACCGTGTGCACCTGGTCACCCAAAGGCCGGCGTGCACCTGGTCACCCAAAGGACCATGTGCACCTGGTCACCCAAAAGAACCGTGTGCACCTGGTCACCCAAAGGCCGGCGTGCACCTGGTCACCCAAAGGACCATGTGCACCTGGTCACCCAAAAGCCGGCGTGCACCTGGTCACCCAAATGGAACTTGTGCACCTGGTCACCCAAAAGCCGGCGTGCACCTGGTCACCCAAATGGAACTTGTGCACCTGGTCACCCAAAAGCCGGCGTGCACCTGGTCACCCAAATGGAACTTGTGCACCTGGTCACCCAAAAGACCGGCGTGCACCTGGTCACCCAAAAGCCGGCGTGCACCTGGTCACCCAAATGGAACTTGTGCACCTGGTCACCCAAAAATTATAAAACTGTCCAAAATGCATTTACCGGTCATTTTATTTATATAGCCCGCTAGGGGAGTAGCCCACTACGGCCCTCTCTTGGTCGGGGCCGTGCTTAGTGCTTTATGGACACTTTAAGATATTACGATGGATGCAGATTGTGATTGTTTTGCAAAAGACCCGTGTGCATCTGGTAACCCAAAAATTATAAAACTGTTCAAAATGCATTTAAAGCTAT